>NC_083411.1:9120605-9423361 GCF_020745735.1 Hemiscyllium ocellatum
TGATCCTATTCATGGCAAACTGACAACCTGCAAACAACTCCATTACCCCTACTCTCTGTTCTTCCTCCATTTACCACTTCTCAATCAATACCTGAATATTCTGCCCAATCCCATTTGCACTAATTTGTGCTCGGTTGAATCACAGAATTCTTGCAGTGGAGATAGAGGTCATTCTGCCCATTGAATCTGTACTGATCCTCTATAGAGCATTTCACACTATCACCGTAACAACATATTTATCCCACCTATCCTGCGCATCCCTGGGAATTATGGGGCAATTTAGTATGACCAATCCACAGAACCTGCGCACCATTGGACAGTGGGAAGACAGTTGAGCACCCTGCAGAAACCCACACCTATTGGGAGAGAATGTGGGACACAGCATTAGTAACCATGGTAACCCTCAGGTTGTGGGAAGTGAAGATGAATTGATGGAAGATTTCCTGGTGTGGTACTTGCAGAGAGATTATGATTGCTAACGCTGTCACTCTCCATAGTTGCTGCCTTGCCTGCTGAATATTTTCAACATTTTTCTGTTTTCTTTCAAAAATCTCACTATCCTATTAACCACAGCACTGCAGCTTGGTAAAATTGGCAAGTGAGACATACTAGTCTTGCGTACCTCAGAATGGAGGATAAGTAAAAGCAGGATGTTCACCTCCCAAGTATTACTGGTTTTTACCCTTTTTTTTAATCTCAGGGCAGCTACTTTGAAAATGGCTTTACCTGCCAGGTGTTCAAAAGCCTCTGTCCCTCTGTTTTGGGGTGAGGGGGGCAAACCCAATTTAATACAGAAATCAGGTTCCAATGCTCTAAATTGGATCACAATTGAACTTTAGGTCAGAGTCTCTACTGGAATCATAGAGTTCCTCCAATGTGAAAACAGGCCGTTTACCCAATCAAGTTCACACTGACCCTCTGAACAACATCTCATATAGACGCACCTATTGCTGTAACCCTCCATTTCCCACAGCAAACCCACCCAGCCTGCACATCCCTGGGTACTATGGAGCAATTTAGCATGGCCAATGCATCTGATCTTTGGACTGTCGGGGGAAACCGGAGCACCAGGAGGAAACCAGAGCACCAGGAGGAAACCCAAGCAGTCACGGAGAGAGTGTGCAATGTTTTACTCATCCATTTAGTCCCAGGAGCAATGGAATGAAGAAACCAGGTTCACTTTCAGCACTAGCCATCGGTTTTAGACAATCTCCAAGTGTAGAAATCAACTAAAAAATGAATATAAGGCTCTGACACTGCACTCCTCCATGAGCTAACCCAGTGAGACCTTGAGTATCGATAATCCTCCTTCACTTCCCTCTGTCTCTTGATGAGGAAATGGTCCATTTTGAGGTTTCAACCTTTACAAGTGCATCTTGTGTGGTTCCCATCCATTAACTCAACATGTGAGGCAGGAGATCAGAATTAAGAGAGTGATGCTTTTCCAACACCAGACTCTCGACTCAACATGTGAGATGAATGGCTCACATGTGATGAAGGGCTTATGCCCGAAACGTCAAATTTCCTGGTCCTTGGATGCTGCCTGACCTGCTGCGCTTTAACCAGCAATACATTTTCAGCTCTGATCTCCAGCATCTGCAGACCTCACTTTTTACTCACCATGTGAGACCCCCACCTCAAATTCAGCTGACCCTCTTCAGCCTCCAAAGGCTCAAAATCTATTCCATTGTGTGAACTGAGAGTAATGGGCAGACTGGACTGGGTAAGGGTGAGCAAGTTCCCATCAGTTAAGAGGTATACTAAGTCAATTGGATTTTTTGCACCAATCCAGTGTGAATAAGCCCATTGTTATTCTGTTTGCTTTCGTCGATCAATACACATTGCAAGGTCTTTATCCTCCCCAGCAGTAAGTATCTTAAATTCTCACTTGACTATTTTTATTTTTGAAATATACTGATTTCCAAACACTGAATAAAATATGAAGCTAAATTGATCTGCCTGCATTAGTTCAATATATGTAAAAATTATTTAACAAGGCCTCTTGTAGACAACGTTTCAATTTATGATACAGCAGAGTTATAAATACAATACATGTATGTAATATTTATTGAATGATGGCATTCACTGGCCTCATTATTCCTGACACTTGCACTAAACTAATGTATCTTATATGAATAATGTCCATGAGTCACAAAGAAGTGAAATAAAATTAAAATATTGACACTGGAGGTGGAATTTAAGTGGATCTGGCAAAGAAAAGTAAAACTTGCATTTTATTTGGAGCTCCTCTCAACCTTAGGAGCTCAAAGACTGCACTGTCAATGAAGTGTTTTTTTAATGGAGGGTTTTTTTAAAAATGTGCACAGCAAGGTCCCAGAAAGAAAAAAATTGACAATAAATCTTGAGAATGACAGATAATAATCAGGCTTGTCTTTTTTTCTATTTGCTCAGGGAAAGTGGGCTTCACTGGCTGGAATATTGATTGCCTATCCTTTAAAATGGAGGAGCTGTGTGTGGCAGGTCCGTTCATTTCCAAGCATTGAGTTTTTTTTTTGTTTTCCCACTGGGCGATGTCAAGATAACCAAACATATAAATTTTAGTGATGCATTTTATTTGAGGGATAAATGCTGTCCACGTCACCAGGCTGAACTCCCCTGCTCTTCATTCAAGGAGCATCCTGGGGTCTTTTATGTTGATTCGAGAGGAGAAGCAGAGCATCAATTTAACCTATCACCCAAAAGTTAGCACCCCTTGACAGTGCAGCAGCTCCATCAGTACTGGTCAGGGAGCATCAGTCTAGAGTTGGGTGGCACAGTGACTCAATGGTTTGCATTGCTGCCTCTCAGCACCAGGGAACTGGGTTCAATCCCAGACTTGAGTGACTGTGTGTGTGAAGTTTGCACATACACACCGTGTCTATGTGGGTTTCCTCCAGATGCACTGGTTTCTTTTCACACTCCAAAGATGCACGGATTAGGAAGACTGGCCATGCTAAATTGTCCAGGGATGTGCAGGTTAGGTGGGTTAGCTGTGGGAAATGCAAGGTGACTGGGATTGGGCAGGTTGTTCTTCGGAGGGTCAGTGTGGACGTGATGGGCTGAATGGCCTGCTTTCACACTGTCGAGTTTCTAAGATCCTGTGCATACTCAGAGGATGAGTCTGCTATGCAGAGACCAGCTGGCAACTGAGGAGTATAAAAACAAATCTTTCTTCTCCAAGCTAGCTTCACTGTGTGAGCTATACAATATTGTTTTAATGATTGGCTTTTTATTTTGTTTGAAAAGATTGAACTATGAAAAACCTGTGTGCTTCAAGGCTAAATGTTCAATATCCCATGACATAATTTTACATCTTCTGTTACTAGTCAATGCTTAGGAGATTTTCCACAATACCAAACAATGCTCAATATTACCAGTCTGTTAACCATTTTCTGTTAAAAATATATATGTTTATCCCTGACCGGTACAATATACGGAAAGGATTTATTATGATCTGATTATTATTCTGTATGTTTCAGTCAACGAAGAAATCGTCTCATGTCGGTGTTTCTTGATTTGGAAAGCTACTCGAAATAAAGCCTTCACAGTTATACTCTTAGAGTCATAGAGATGTACAGCATGGAAACAGACCTTTTGGTCCAACCTGTCCATCAGATATCCCAATCCAATCTAGTCCCACCTGCCAGCATCCGGCCCATATCCCTCCAAACCCTTCCTATTCATATACCCATTCAAATGCCTCTTAAATATTGAAATTGTACCAGCCTCCACCACATCCTCTGGCAGCTCATTCCATACACGTACCACCCTCTGTGTAAAAAAGTTGCCCCTTAGGTCCCTTTTATATCTTTCCCCTCTCACCCTAAACCTATGCCCTCTAGATCTGGACTCCCCGACACCAGGGAAAAGACTTTGTCTATTTATCCTATCCATGCCCCTCATAATTTTCTAAACCTCTATAAAGTCACCCCTCAGCCTCCGATGCTCCAGGGAAAACAGCCCCAGCCTGTTCAACCTCTCCCTGTAGCTCAGATCCTCCAACCCTGGCAACATCGTTGTAAACCTTTACTGAACCCTTTCAAGTTTCACAACATCTTTCTGATAGGAAGGAGACCAGAATTGCATGCAATATTCCAACAGTGGCCTAACCAATGTCCTGTACAGCCACAACATGACTTCCCAACTCCTGTTCTCAATACTCTGACCAATAAAGGAAAGCATACCAAATGCCTTCTTCACTATCCTATCTACCTGCGACTCCACTTTCAAGGAGCTATGAACCTGCGCTCCAAGGTCTCTTTATTCAGCAACACGCCCTAGGACCTTACCATTAAGTGTATAAGAGCTGCTAAGATTTGCTTTCCCAAAATGCAGCAACTCGCATTTATCTGAATTAATCTCCATCTGCCACTTCTCAGCCCATTAGCCCATCTGGTCCAGATCCTGTTGTAATCTGAGGTAACCCTCTTCGCTGTCCACTACACCTCCAATTTTGGTGCCATCTGCAAACTTTCTAATTGTACTTCTTATGCTCGCATCCAAATCATTTATGTAAATGAAACAAAGTAGAGGACCCAGCACTGATCCTTGTGGCACTCCACTGGTCACAGGCCTCCAGTCTGAAAAACAACCCTCCACCACCACCCTCTGTCTTCTACCTTTGAGCCAGTTTTGCATCCAAATGGCTAGTTCTCCCTGTATTCCATGAAATCTAACCTTGCTAATCAATCTCCCATGGGAACCTTGTCGAATGCCTGACTGAAGTCCATATAGATCACATCTACTGCTCTGTCCTCATCAATCTTCTTTATTACTTCTTCAAAAAACTGAATCAAATTTGTGAGACCTTTGGATTCTCCTTAATCCTATTTTCCAAAGCTATCTCATGTCCCCGTTTTGCCCTCCTGATTTCCCTATTTAGTGTAATCCTACTTTCTTTATACTCTTCTAAGGATTCACTCGATCTATCCTGTCTAACAGAGCAGCACGGTGTCTCAGTGGTTAGCACTGCTGCCTCACAGCGCCAGGGACCTGGGTTCAATTCCCGTCTCAGGTTACTGACTGTGTGGAGTTTGCACATTCTCCCTGTGTCTGCGTGGGTTTCCTCCGGGTGCTCTGGTTTCCTCCCACAGTCCAAAAATGTGTAGGTTAGTTGAATTGGCCATGCTAAATTGCCCGTAGTGTTAGGTGCATTAGTAAGGGGTAAATGTAGGGGTATGGGTGGGTTGCTCTTCAGAGAATCGGTGTGGACTTCTTGGGCTGAAGGGCCTGTTTCCACACTGTAAGGAATCTAATCTAAACACAGGAAGGAAATTTCCGATGACTGGGAAGTCCATAACTGGGGACCACAGGCTAAGAGTATGCGATAGGACATTTATAACTAAGATTAGGGGAAATATCTTCACCCAGAGAGTGGTGCGCCACAGGAAATAAATCCTTCTGTCCAACTTGTCCATGCTGACCTGATATCTTAAATTAATCTAGTTCCATTTGCCAGCATTTGGCCCACATCCCTTCAAACTCTTCCTATTGATATACCCATCCAGATGCCTTTTAAATGTTATAACTGGACACACCTTGACCACTTCCTCTGGCAGCTCATTCCATACACACACTATCCTCTTCATGAAAAGGTTTACCCTGAGGTACCTTTTAAATCTTTCCTCTCTCACCTTAAACCTAGTTTAAGAGTCCTCTTGTTTTGGACTTCCTTACCCTAGGAAAAAGACCTTGTCTATTTATCCTATCCATGTCCTCATGATTTTATAAAACTCTATAAGGTCACCCCTTAGCCTCTGACGCTCCAGGGAAAAATAGCCCCAGCCTATTCAGCCTCTCCCTATAGCAGAAACCTTTTAACAAATTCATTCACAGAATGTGGACAAACTGACCAGGTCAGAATTTATTGTCCATTTCTATAATGCCCAGAGGGCTGTTGAGAATCAAACACATTGCTGTGGGTTTGAAGTCTCATGTAGACCAGATCAGGTAAGGGCGACAGATCACTGGGGCTCAAAGGGTATGGGGAGAAAGTGAGAAGAGGGACTGAGTTGGATCATCAGTCCTGATCCCATTGAATGGGGGAATAGGTTTGAAGCACCAAAAATCCTACTTCCTTTCCTACTTTTATGAAACAAAAAGGGATTTAGTCTTAAGCTCCAAGGGCTGGAATGGAGGTTTTTTTCCAGTTCTTCAAAGGATAAAGCTGTTGCTGGTTGTTTGGGCATTGGCTTCATGAAAGGAAAATCATGTCTAACTAATTTATTAAAGTTTTTCAAGGAAGTCTCAACCATAGTGGATAGGGAGGAGCCAGTAGATATGTTTTATTTGGACTTCCAGAAGGTGTTCAACAAGGTATGTGACAAAAGGTTAAGTCATAGGTTATGAGCTTACGGTGTTGCAGGTAGTGTATTAGCGTGGAGAGAGAATTTGGTAATGAGCAGGAAACAGTGAGTGTGGATGAGGGGATCAGGTCTAGGACTGAGACTGTTCACAGTATATTAATGACATGGAGAAAGGATGAAAGATAATTGATCCTAAAGAGATGTCTCAGATGATTTGTGAATCGAAGAAGGAGGACTTTCACTTGACAACAACCAGCATGCACAGCTAGAGCTGTCAGTAAGTGGCAATTTATTGCCCTCAATATGCTCTTGGGTGAGCAAGTTATCTGATTCCAAGTGTATGTGTGTGCGTGCGTGGTAAAGATTAGTAATGTAGCTAGAAGCAGACAACAGCACAAAATGGGTCTCCTCTTGTTTGTGTGATTTTTTTTTGAGAAGTGGATAAAATCTGGAATACTACCTCGTCCTCACTCAGCTGACTATCTGCCTGTGTGCAGAACTAAATCAGTCAATAACCTGTAAATGATGACAGCCTTCTCGTTTTAATATCCAAGTGTGGCTCTCTTGCCAAGATTGATAAGCCAGTATCTGATATCATCCTATCCATTTTACTGATTCAGTATTATATTCAAGATACACCAAGGTTTCTCTCTACAATTTAATAACTGAATCTCGCCCCGTCAAGCTACTGTTCTGTTATATGTTTCCAGAAAAATCAATTCACAACATAAAAATTGTGATGCGTGCATTTACAACAGAGCTACAACAACCACTTGCATTTACATTGAAACAAGGTGATATATGGGAGAGATTAAATGATAAAAGGGGTCATGATGAAAGGCAAAAGAAGGTGTAAATGGGTTAATGATGACTTCTCAGTTCATGCCCTCTGACATTATTCTAATGTAGCCCAAAGAAAGCTCAAGCATTCAATTCAGCACTCAGCATCCTTCCACACTGAATACTGAGTTCAAAAGTTTAACCCTTGGCCTTGTTTTGCATTTAACTTTTCCCCAAATGCATCAAAATGATACCAGGAGAAGTAATATAATTTGAAGTAAAATAAAACAACATGATATAAACTATAGCTTGTTGCAGCGAGAGCGAAAGCATTCTGAAGCATGCTCACTGGGCCCGAAACGTTAACTCGATGCTGCTAGACCTGCTGAGTTTTTCCTGCAATTTGTGTTTTTGTTTCTGACGTTCAGCATCTACAGACTTTTGTCCCTTTTTGGAGAGAGAAAGCTAATACCTGTTATGATTAGAATATTATTAAATCAATCCAAATTTACTACTTCATCTTTTATCCTGTGGGATGGCCATTTGGTAAAATTGGAGATGGTTGTTAGGGGGGTAGGATATGGGGACAGGGGAGGTGGTGGCTGTGTAGCAGCAAACCAGAACAGAAAAAAAAAACAGGAAGCAAATCAGAATGTAGACTGGAACAGGTTAAAATTCCTGGAAGTCGACCAATCTTGGGCTGTTGAGTGTGCACGGGACACAGCTGGATACACGGACTTATTCCAGCACCATGTTCATTGAACTTGGAGCTGTTGCTGCTCACGCTACAGCTGAAGGTGGAGGAAGGAGATAGTTCGGTCAGCTATCAAAGATGAGAATAGAAGCTGGACTGTCTGTCTGTATCTCAGTGAAAACAAACTGTTAGGGCACAGGGGAGTGAACAGTTTCAAATCTGTGGAAGTGTTAGGATATCCACAATGTAGTTAGCGATCAATGATTTTTTTTTGAATCACTGATACCAAGAGCAAACCTTCAAACCAGATGAGCAATAGGTTACAAAGTTTATTTTAAAAATCACTTTTTGGGGGGAAAATACACTTTAATTGCACAATTTCTTATTGATCTGATAATAATGTTGCATATTTTATTTTCAGTTTAAAAGAGCATGAAAACTTGGAGAAGAAACAGAAAAGGTAAATAATGATCATTTTGTTTAAGATTCACGAAAACCACAAAATAGGAAGGGAAAACAGTGCACAGTTACACTGTCTCCTTCATCTTAGGAGTAAATAAAATATAAAATCTCTTAATTGTAAAACATTTCTTTGATCTTTAAATGTTTGTGATTTTTTTTCAGCACAAATAAGGTAATTCTGAAACAATTTAAAGTATTCTTAATAATTGAAATCAAAGAGGAATTCTGAAAATAAACCAAGAAGTTAAAAATGATTATTATAACAACAAAACTTCTTGAATGAAAAGGTGTTATTCACAATTCATCTTAATTATTGGCAATAACTGCAATACTGCAAATGTGTTGCTGGTCAAAGCACAGCAGGTTAGGCAGCATCTCAGGAATAGAGAATTCGACGTTTCGAGCATAAGCCCAAAACTTGCTGAACATTTTATACAATTGAAGTGATTGTATAATTTAAAGCAACAAATACAGCAACATCTACAATAAACTTTCAAAGTACTGCAACTGCTCTCAAGGAAATCATTTGAATTCATTTATATGAGAGAATATCAGCAATTAAATCCAATGACAATGACAAAAATAAATTAAACCACCAATCAGACTTAAAAGTGCAAATCCTTCACACAGGATTTTAACTGAACGACATGGAAGAGACAATTCATGTGATACAGAATTTCTTCAGGATGACCTAAGTTCAGGAAAACAGTATGAACACATTATTTTGCTCTCTAGGTCCAGTAGAAAATCATATTTAAATGTAATGCAATGTAAGAGAAGAGACAGATATCTTTTAATAATATTGTTAGATTATTTGACAATTACTTTACAAATTCAACCAAAGAGTCTGCTCTATACTGTCCATCCTGCCCGGAGGCCCAATGAAGACGTTACCTAGTCGGGTGATGAAATGTCTGGAAATTAACCTTCCAGCTCAGCGAGCAGACCCACATCCATCTCTCTGACTGTATGACACTAAGTATCAATTGTATTATAGAAAAAACAAGCTTTAATAGAAGAATACAGCTTCCAAGAGAACCTGTTGTTAACTTTATTAAATGATTACACATTGATAGAATTTTGTGATTATGGTGATTAGATTCCCTACAGAATGGAAACAGGCCCTTCAGCCCAACAAGTCCACACAGACCCTCCGAAGAGTGACCCACCTCGACACATTTCCCTCTAACTAATGCAATTTAGCATGGCCAATTCATCTGACCTGTATATCTTTGGACTGTGGGAGGAAACCAGAGCACCTGGAGGAAACCTACGCAGACACGGGGGAGAATGTACAAACTCCACACAGTCAGTTGACCGAGCCTGGGATCGAACCTAGGTCCCTGGTGCTGTGAGGCAGCAGTGCTCAACACTGAGCCACCATGATTTACACCCAGAGCTAATTTGAGACAGAATCACAAAATCCTTATAGTATGGAAACAGGCCATTTGACCCATTGGGTCCATATCACCTCTCCACAGAGCATTCCACCATCCCCATCCCCCTTGGGGAAATAAAAACTCAGGATTCCAAGCCTTCTGCAGCAATTTGTTCTATAGATTCACCACCCTCAGGCTGAAGAAACTCCCCCTCATCTCAGTACTAAAGAGTCGTCCCTTCACTCGGAGGCTCCGTCCTCAGGTCCTAGTCTCTTTCTACTAGTGGAAATATCTTCTCCATGTCCACTCTATCCAGGCCGCTTGGTATTCTGAAAGTTTCAATCAGATCCTCCCTCATCCTTTGATGCTGTATCAAGTACAGATCCAGAGTCCTCAACTGCTCTTTCGAGTCAGTCTTTCTGAGAGGAGTCATGATTTGGAGATGCCTGTGTTGGACTGGGGTGTACAAAGCTAAAAATCACACAACACCAGGTTATAGTCCAACAGGTTTAATTGGAAGCACTAACTTTCAGAGCGCCGCTCCTTCATCAGGTGGTTGTGGAGTGCACAATTGTAAGGCACAGAATTTATAGCAAAGGTTTACAGCGTAATGTAGCTGAAATTATACATTGAGAAAGACACTGTGATTGTTTGTTAAGTCTCTCATCTGTTAGAATGACCATGATAGTTTCACTTCTTTCATAGGTAAATCACAAAACATTTTTAAAAGTTACATTCTCAGGTTAACTCTAACAATTGGTGTCAGCCCAGGTAAGATGTTGAAGGTGTTTACCCCCTGAGTGCTGTTGCCTGCGCCAATTAGTCTAAACATTATGGCACAGAAAACAGCACACAGGAGGCAAACACTTTCAACACATTATCTGGGCTGACGCCAATTGCTAAAGTTAATGTGAGAATGTAACTTTTAAAAAAAGTTTTGTGATTTACATATGAAAGAAGTGAAACTATCATGGTCATTCTAACAGATAAGAGACTTAACAAACAATCAAGGTGTTTTTCAATGTATAATTTCAGTTACATTATACTGTAAACCTTTGCTATAAATTCTATGTCTTACAATTGTGTACTCCACAACTATCTGAGCTACAGGGAGAGGCTGAACAGGCTGGGGCTGTTTTCCCTGGAGCGTCAGAGGCTGAAGGGTGACTTTACAGAGGTTTACAAAATTATGAGGGGCACGGATAGGATAAATAGGCAAAGCCTTTTCCCTGAGGTTGGGGAGTCCAGAACGAGAGGGCATAGGTTTAGGGTGAGAGGGAAAAGATATAAAAGAGACCCAAGGGGCAACGTTTTCATGCAGAGGGTGGTACGTATATGGAATGAGCTGCCAGAGGATGTGGTGTAGGCTGGTACAATTGCAACATTTAGGAGGCATTTGAATGAGTATATGAATAGGAACAGTTTGGAGAGATATGGGCCGGGTGCTGGCACGTGGGACTAGATTGGGTTGGGATATCTGATCGGCATGGACCGAAGGGTCTGTTTCCATGCTTTATATCTTTATAACTCTATGACTCTATAACCACCCAATGAAGGAGCAGTGCTCCGAAAGCTAGTGCTTCCATTTAAGCCTGTTGGACTGTAACCTGTAACCTGGTGTTGTGTGATCTTTAACTCTCTGAGGGGAAGTAGTGGTTAATCTGAAGCAGATGTGACTAAGATCATGCTGGTTAATGGTTAATTTCAAACTTGCATTTTACAGGATAATCTGAAAATAAACACTTGCATCTATTTGATAGAAATCCGCAGTGGGACAGAAGGAACACTAAAATCAAAGGACAGTTGAGACTACTCTTAAAATACAGAGAACAATATTGAGTAGAACAGTCGTGTAGCAGCAACACAAACATTTTGCACTCCAGTGCAGAAAATCATGCTTTTAAAAAATTTGCAGACGAACCTTAACCAGTTTAGACAATAAGTAACAGTAATCAATACAAGTCTGTTCAACATGTGGAAGACTTTATAGGTCTCGGAAGCCTAAGAAAAAATTCGCATTGGTTCCCAGCAACTGTTTACAATTGAAAGGTCAGAAGGTAGCACTGATTTCACAGATTTAGAGCAATCATTTAATATATGATCATTAATTACTTAATTTCATTTAATTATTAAAAGCAAACAAAATCTGATATTTTGACTCCATAAACACCAGGAGGTTTTTTTGATGGACTTGCCTCAGCCACTTCAGGAAACAGGACTCACACAGGTTTAAAGTCTGTGAACAGTAAAATGATCAACTCATTGAAAAGAAATCTCAGAATGGAAGACACAGATGAGAATTTACATCATTACACTGTCAAAAACAGAAAATTAATTCTTGCAACAACACTTCTGTCGTGTCTGACTTGATTTGAGCAAGTCAGAGATCTTCCAAAGGAATGAAACATTCAACAGTGACATCAATTCCAGAGAATGTTCTTTATCAAAGGCATTCAGGAAGTTAAGCATCCAACAAATGTTCCTGTATAGCAATCAGCTATGAATGTGTCTGTACCTGGACCTCAAGCAGTAGAGTCTGAATCTAATCAAATTGTCAATCAGTTGCAAAATCTTGAGGGAGGTGGTGTCATGATAAACTCATTTTACTTACTTGCAACAAACATATAATAATAACCATAAGACAACTTGAATGAGATAATGCATAAGGCAGTAAGGACCTGGGCACATTATTTGAAATTATGACATAATCTCTGCTCAACAGTATGTCTGCGTGTATCCGTATATGTGTATGTCCATATGTGTGATTATGTGTCTGTATATGCGTGTCTGCATGTGTGTCCATATAAGTGTGTGTGCGTGCGTGCGTGTCTGTGTGTGTCCATATATATGTGTTCGTGTGTCTGTCTGTGTAGTGTATGTCCATCCATGTGTGTATGTATGCGTCCGTCCAAATAAACGTGTGTGTGTGTGCGTGTGTGCATGTGTGTGTGTGTGTGTGTGTGTGTGTGTGTGTAAGAGAGAGAGATGTTGTAGCGATTCACAACTTCATAAGAAATAGGAGCCAGAGCAGGCCATTCAGCCTCTCAAGATCATGGCTAATCTGCATAGATTTCCATTTCTCTTTTGTAACAGTTCCTGACAGCCACTGACATTTCAAAAAATTATCACCCACCACTTTAAATGCTTTCAATGATCTAGCCTTAACAACCCACTGGGATAGAGAATTCCAGACATCCAGTCACATCTGGGGGAAAAAAAAGAGTCTTCACATCTCAGTCTTAAATGATTGTGCCCTTATTCTGTGGTTTTATCTCCCGAGTTGGAAATCCCCCATTAGTGGAACCATCTCTCAACATTTATTGTCAGACCCCCTCAGAATCCTAAATGTTTCAATGAATTTGTCCCTTATTTTTCTAAATTTGAATGAATAAAATCCTAACCTGCTTAACCATTCATGATAAGTCAACCCTTCATCCTAGGAATCAATTAGACGAATTACTTTTGAACTGGCTCCAATGACCAGAGATCATTTTTCTTTAGTTAAAGAAACAAAAACTGTACACAGCACTCCAGATGTGGCTTCATCAATATCCTGTAGAGTTGGAAAAAAAAACTTCTTTACTCTTCAATTCCAACCCCCTAGCAATAAAAGCTAATTTTCCATTTGCCTTCTTAATTACTTGCTGCACTTAAATGTTCACTTTTGTGTTTCATGCAGAAGAACACCTTCACCTTTTGGGGCTGCACCTTTCTTGGAGTATTTCCATTTAATAGTAATCTGTGTTTTGATACTTCCTTCCAAAGTACGTGATTTCACAATTTCCTACATTTAATTCCATCAGCCAAGTCTTTGCTATCTCTCTCAACCCGTGACACATGTCCTCTTACCTTTTTGTGACATTGTCGACAAGTTTGGGTAAACTACATTCTGCCTTCGCCTCCAAGTCATTGAAACAGATAATAAATAATTGAGGTCCTCAGCCTGATCCTTGTGGCACTCCATTTGGTACATCTTACCAACATGAAAAAGATTCATTAATCCTAACTATCTGAGTTAAATGTGTTAACCAATCCTCAATCCAAGGTCTTACATTACTCCCGATACTGTGAGCTCCTAACATTTATTCTTTTATATGGCATAGTTTTGAAAAGTGCAAATACACTACATTGAACAGTACACTTTTATTAAATCTGCTTGCTATATCCTCAAAAAACTATACAGAGAGTCAGTGAGGACATGTTACGCCAAAGGGCCTGTTTCCACACTGCATGGTTTCTATAAAAAAAACTTGAGCAAATTTGTTCTCCATGATTTCCCTGTCAATAAACTACGCTCACTTTGTTTGTTGTGAGTTCTTCAAATGCCAAGTCAGCGTTGCTGTGTATTTATCCTTGGGTTCTCTCTCAAACAAGTCATCATGAGATGTAATTCAACCATATCACAACTAATACGTAATAAAGCTTTACATTTTATCAAGATTGAACCAACTTTTGCTGAAGAAATTAGGTGGATATCTATATAACTTAGCATCAGTAACTTTGTGTTGAGGGTGTGCTGCTGGAAAAGCACAGCAGGTTAGGCAGCATCCGAAGAGCAGGAGAATCATAGAGTCATAGAGATGCACAGCATGGAAACAGACCCTTGAGTCCACCCCGTCCATGCAGACCAGATATCCCAACCCAATCTAGTCCCAACTCCAGCACCCGGCCCATATCCCTCCAAACTCTTCCTATTCATATACCCATCCAAATGCCTCTTAAATGTTGCAATTGTACCAGCCTCCACCACTTCCTCTGGCAGCTCACTCCATACACATATCACCCTCTGCGTGAAAACGTTGCCCCTTAGATCCCTTTTATATCATTCCTCTCTCACCCTAAACCTATGCCCTCTTGTTGTGGACTCCTCAACCCTAGAGAAAAGAACTTTGTCTAGTTATCCATGCCCCTCATAATTTTGCAAACCTCTATAAGGTCACCCCTCAGCCTCCGACGCTCCAGGGAAAACAGCCCCAGCCTGTTCAGCCTCTCCCTGTAGCTCAAATCCTCCAACCCTGGCAACATCCTTGTAAATCATTTCTGAACCTTTTCAAGTTTCACAACATCTTTCTGATAGGAAGGAGACCAGAATTGCATGCAATATTCCAACAGTGGCCTAACCAATGTCCTGTACAGCCGCAACATGACCTCCCAACTCCTGTACTCAATACTCTGACCAATAAAGGAAAGCAAACCAAACTCCTTCTTCACTATCCTATTTACCTGTGACTCCACTTTCAAGGAGCTATGAACCTGCACTCCAAGGTCTTATTGTTCAGCAACACTCCCTAGGACCTTACTATTAAGTATATAGGTCCTGCTAAGATTTTGCTTTCCAAAAATGCAGCACCTCACATTTATCTAAATTAAACTCCATTTGCCACTTCTCAGCTTATTGGCCCATCTGGTCAAGATCCTGTTGTAATCTGAGGTAACCTTCTTTGCTTCCACTACACCTCCAATTTTGGTGTCATCTGCAACTGTACCTCTTATGCTCTCATCCAAATCATTTATGCAAATGACAAAAAGTAGAGGACCCAGGACTGATCCTTGTGGCACTCCACTGGTCACAGGCCTCCAGTCTGAAAAACAACCCTCTACCACCACCCTCTGTCTTTTACCTTTGAGCCAGTTCTGTATCCAAATGGCTAGTTCTCCCTGTATTCCATGAGATCTAACCTTGCTAATCAGTCTCCCATGGGGAACCTTGTCGAACGTCTTACTGAAGTCCATATAGATCACATCTATGGCTCTGCTCTCATCAATCCTCTTTGCTACTTCCTCAAAAAACTCAATCAAGTTTGTGAGACATGATTTCCCATGCACAAAGCCATGTTGACTATCCATAATCAGTCCTTGCCTTTCCAAATACATGTTCATCCTGTCCCTCAGGATTCCCTCCAACAACTTGCCCACCACCGACTTCAGGCTCACTGGTCTATAGTTCCCTGGCTTGTCTTTACCACCCTTCTTAAAGAGTGGCACCACGGTAGCCAAACTCCAGTCTTCCGATACTTCACCTCTGACTGTCGATGGTACAAATATCTCAAGAAGAGGCCCAGCAATCACTTCCCTAGCTTCCCACAGAGTTCTCGGGTATACCTGATCATGTCCTGGGGATTTTTCCACCTTTATGCGTTTCAAGTCATCCAGCACATCCTCCTCTGTAATCTGGACATTTTGCAAAGTGTCACCATCTACTTCGCTACTTTCTATATCTTCCATATCTTTTTTCACAGTAAGTGCTGATGCAAAATACTCCTGCTCATGAGAATCTTCTGTTCTTCAGATGCTGCCTGTCCGGCTGTGCTTTTCCAGCACTACACTCTTGGCTCTGTTCTCCAGCATCTACAGAATTCACTTTCTCATCAGCAACTTTGATTCATATTAACAGTAAAAATTAGTTGCAGCAAGCATACCAAGTATCTAAGTTGATTTATCCGAACACCATGATATAAGATGATGTTAGTGCTGAGGATTTTGCCAAAGATAGAAAAACAAAGTACTTTCAAAATGTTAAAAATTAGAAGCAGTGAAAGATCAGATACTTGGGGTCAATGTACATGAAACCATAGCATTTCATGTACATGCAAGTGTAGAAAACGGGCAGAATATAGCATGGTCGAAGTTACACTTCAGCTGCAGAAAGGCCGGTTGAAGCCTAGCCTGGGGTATAGTCAGTCATCATGAACACCACAATGATGGATCTATCAGAATGATACCTGGATGGATCTATCAGAATGATACCTCTCCACCGATGCTGCCATACCTGCTGAGCTTTTACAGCAATTTCTGTTTCTGTTTCTGCTTTATAGCATCTGCAGTTCTTTCAATTTTTATTTAGCAGTTCCTTGGGCATCCAATGTAAGATAGATGTTTGGAATAGTCTTTCCTCAGAAGCCAATTAATGCTGACTTTGAATATGAGGGCAATAAATCTTTAGCCAAGGAATGTGGGATAAGATCACAAGTGATCTAATTGAATCACAGCAGATATCAGGGCAGATAATCTACTCCTGTTCCATTTTCCATTGTTACTATGCTTCTATGATTCCTCCTGTTCTTCTATCCCTACGGGTGTCGACTAGGGAAACAAGTGAAGGCTTTGGCCCATTCTGGGAGCTATTTACAATGAAAGTGACTTGAGCTGAACTAGCTTGACAGTTTAAACTAATGGTCGACAGATTTGCTGCCCTGTGTAAATAGGTCAAAACAACTGGCTGCTCTTGTAAAGACATGTTCACTGCAAAGGCACCTGCTACCCTCGAAAAGTTGCTGTCTCTCTGGAAATGGAAAAGGAATAAAAATCAATGCACAGTACAGAAACTGTGTTTGAAGTGCTGTAAATGAAGGCAAGCCCCTGCTATATTTATGATATGACACACAGGATATTAAAAGACCCATGTTGTCCTCTGAGTCTCACATGTTTTCGATCACATCAAATTCTGACAGTCAACAGTCCCGTAAAATTGTTACTGTTTCTTGAACAATTTAGCTGCACATTCAGAGTTTGCAAATCAAAATGCTATTGATTCTTCTGAAATAGTTTATTGATCGACTTCTATATCCAGTTGGATATAATTCCTTGCAGAATTCGAGAGCTAGTCCACTGCTATGAAACTATGACTTCACTTGCCTGGTATTTTCGATCCACTCATCTTTCTCATTTCTCTCCTCACCCTCATGCAGTGTTTCAGTGAAGTTGAATAAATGTCTAATGGACAGTATCCCATCCTCCAGGTTTTCTCACTTTCTGGATTCAACAGTGATTCAATAATTTCAGACCATGAACTTTGTCTCCTCAATTTGATTCTGTTTATTCTTAGCCATGTGCTGATTAGAATCTTTTTTGTTATGGTCTTGCTTTCAGACAAAACTGTTCATTATGCTGGCACTCACATTGACTTGGTAAAAATGCATTATCTTTTTATAGATGTGTGGAAACAGGCTCTTCGGTTCCACAAGCCCACACCGACCCTCCAAAGAGTAACCCACCCATACCCATTTCCTTCTGACTAATGGGCAATTTAGCGTGGCCAATTCACCTGACCTACACATCTTTGGACTGTGGGAAGAAACTGGAACACCTGGAGAAAACCCACACAGACACGGGGAGAATGGGCAAACTCCACACAACCGGGTGCCCGTGGCCTGGAAACAAACCTGGGCCCCTGGTGCTGTAAGTTGGCAGTGCTAACCATTGATCCACTGTGCCACCCCTCTTTGGATTACTGTTGCATGACATTTTTTGTGATTCAAACCATCAAGGACTCTACCTTACCCTTTATCTTTTGTTCTTCCATTGCCTCCAACCTTGATGGCATTGAATCCATGCCATAATAAAAGGTCATTAGATGTTGGAGCAGCGGAAGATGGTAATTCAGCCATTGAGTCTATTTTGTCATTTAATGAGATCATGGCTGATCTGATCATCTTCAACTCCACTTTCCTGCCTTCTCCCCATTACACTCGATTTCCCTGTTGATTAAAAATCTGCCTGCCTCAGCCTGGAATATACTTAATAACTCAGCCTTGACAGTCCTCTGTAGAAAAGAATTCCCTCCAAGAGAAGAAATTTCTCCACATCTCTGTCTTCAATGTGCAACTCCTTATTCTGAGATTATTAGATTAGATTAGATTACTTACAGTGTGAAAACAGGCCCTTCGGCCCAACAAGTCCACACTGACCCGCCGAAGCGCAACCCACCCATACCCCTACATTTACCCCTTACCTAACACTACGGGCAATTTAGCATGGCCAATTCACCTGACTCGCACATCTTTGGACTGTGGGAGGAAACTGGAGCACCCGGAGGAAACCCACGCAGACACGGGGAGAACGTGCAAACTCCACACAGTCAGTCGCCTGAGTCGGGAATTGAACCCGGGTCTCAGGCGCTGTGAGGCAGCAGTGCTAACCACTGTGCCACCGTGCCGCCCACAACGGGGCCTCTGGTCCTAGATTCTCCCAGAAGCAGAAGCATTCTTCCACGTCTCTGCTTTCGAGTCCCCTCAGAATCTGATATGTTTCAATAAGGTCAGCTCTCATTTTTCTAAATTCCAATGAGTACAGGTCTTTGTTCAAAACAAAATTCCTCCGTAACTGTTAACTGTCTACTGAACCTCTTCTGTACTAACACTGGTTACAACCTCAATCATTCTCTCAATAAGGAATATGTTCATAATGATTCAGTTGTGGCCTTCCTGTAACTTGTATAGTTATAGAAGTGATATGGAGATACCAGCGTTGAACTGGGTGGACAAAGTTAAAAATCACACAACACCAAGTTATAGTCCAACATGGTCATCTGGTTAACAGGTTATACCTGTTGGACTATAACCTGGTGTTTTGTGATTTGTACTTAGTTATAGAAAACCTCCCTCCTTTTAAACCCCAATCCCTTTGAAATAAAAGTCACTATTCCATTTGCCTTCCTTATTGCTAGTTTTCTGTGATTCTTGAATGAAGATTCTCAAGTCCCTCTGTTCCATCTCTTTCTGTACACTTACTCCAACTAAATACCAGTAAGCTCCTCCAATCCTCCTGCCAAAGTACATAACCCCACGTTTCATCATATTCCATTTAAACTGCTGATTTTTGCCAGTTTATATCCACCTGCAGACTCTTTGTAACATCTGCAACATTTGACTTCCTGTCTACATCTACACAAACTTGGCACTAGTACATTCATTAACCCATTGCAATTTGCCTTCAGTGCCGAAGAATATTCAGATGGAAGGGTTGGTCTAGACTTTTCTCCAGGAGAGTAGCTGCTGCTAAACCATAGAGCAGATGGAAGAGCTGATTCTGTGGAATGTCCTGGTAAGTTGAAACTTGCAATGGACTATCCCTGTGATCTGAAACCCGTTAAGATATTCTCTTCTTCCGAGTTGGAGAATTTAGAGGATCCCATTACCTGAATGCATTTATTCAAGAAAGGTTAGTGGAATTGAAAGATGCACTAATAGCTGGAAAATTATAGAACGGACTCCTCCAGTCACCACTCTTAACTACAGCTTTGATATCCTGTGGATATCTAATTCACAAGTCCCATTGGACTAGATGTCATGTGTGGTGCAGAGCCAAACACAACTGGAATAAAACAAGGAACTGTGGATGCCAAAGATCTGAAATAAAAGCAGAAATTACTGGAGAAACTCAACAAAGTTAGTGTTTCAAGTCCAGTGACCCTTCATCTGAACTCTTGGCAGCTGGGAAAATATGGTATAGATACTGATGGGGGTAGTTTGGGGAGAAAAGCAGTGAATGGATATGTGAAGATGGAGCCTAGAGAGACAGAAGGAAAGGCAACAAAGGAATGCTTGATTGTATGCTAGGGAAGGCGAAAAACTCATGATGGATAACATAAGTAAGTGGAAATAGGTTGGCTGTGCTGAAAGCAGCTCATGTCATGACAGGGCCTTGGATGTGAGTGTGGGTAAAGGACATGGAAGAAGGTGCTCAGAGTCGAAAATTATTGAATTCAACATTTAGTCCTGAAGGCTGCAGGATCTCCGAACGATAGAAGAGTTGGTATTCTTCCGGTTTGCACTGAGCCTTACTGAAGCACTGCAGCAAGCCCAAGACAGTGATGTTGATCAGGGAACACAGTGATATGATGAGGTGGTAAGTAGCAGGATGCTCAAGGTCATTTTTACGGACAGAAAGTAGGTGTAGCATAAAGTGGTTACCCTGTCTGCATTCCATATCCCCATTGTACAGGAGATCATTTTGTGAGCAACGAATACTTAGACAAGATTAACTGGACAAGGGGAGAAATATGTTCTGTGTGCAGGAGCAGTCATAAACAATAAGTCTGCCTGGGAAATCCTGTTGGTGAACATTGTGTAAAAGGGTCAAAGTGGGCTGTATAGGGTTGGTGGTCAGAGAGTTTAGAAGCTGTGAACCACGACAAGATAACTAACTGGACTTGAAACACTAACTTTGTTGCCAGACCTATTGAGTTTCTCCAGTAATTTCTGCTTTTGTTTCAGATCTTCGGCATCCACAGTTCCTTGTTTTATTCCAATTGTGTTTGGCTCTGCATCACACATGACATCTAGTCCAATGGGACTTGTGAATTAGATATCCATAGGATATCAAAGTTGTAGTTAAGAGTGGTGCCTGCAATCAATCCTCATTTATAGTCAAAGGTTGATTTGATCAACAGTGGTAGAGGATGAACCACTAATGAGTCTTAATCAGAAGAGACATTTGCATTAATAAGATGTAGATTATTACATCATAGTAATAGGTACAATTTACATAGGCTAGTTAGACATTGTTGAAAATGTGTTGCTGGTTAAAGCACAGCAGGTTAGGCAGCATCCAAGGAACAGGAAATTCGACGTTTCGGGCATAAGCCCTTCATCAGGAATGAGGAGAGGGTGCCAGGCAGGCTAAGATAAAAGGTAGGGAGGAGGGACTTGGGGGAGGGGCGATGGAGTTGTGATAGGTGGAAGGAGGTCAAGGTGAGGGTGATAGGCCGGAGTGGAGTGGGGGCGGAGAGGTCAGGAAGAGGATTGCAGGTTAGGAGAGCGGTGCTGAGTTCAAGGGAATCGACTGAGACAAGGTGGGGGGAGGGGAAATGAGGAAACTGGAGAAATCTGAGTTCATCCCTTGTGGCTGGAGGGTTCCCAAGCGGAAGATGAGGCGCTCTTCCTCCAACCGTCGTGTTGTTATGTTCTGGCGATGGAGGAGTCCAAGGACCTGCATGTCTTCGGTGGAGTGGGAGGGAGAGTTAAAGTGTTGAGCCACGGGGTGGTTGGGTTGGTTGGCTCGGGCGTCCCAGAGGTGTTCCCTGAAGCGTTCTGCAAGTAGGCGGCCCGTCTCCCCAATATAGAGGAGGCCACATCGGGTGCAGCGGATGCAATAGATGATGTGTGTGGAGGTGCAGGTGAATTTGTGGTGGATATGGAAGGATCCCTTGGGGCCTTGGAGAGAAGTAAGGGAGGAGATGTGGGCGCAAGTTTTGCATTTCCTGCGGTTGCAGGGGAAGGTGCCGGGAGTGGAGGTTGGGTTGGTGGGGGGTGTGGACCTGACGAGGGAGTCATGAAGGCAGTGGTCTTTGCGGAACGCTGATAGGGGAGGGGAGAGAAATATATCCCTGGTGGTGGGGTCCGTTTGGAGTTGGCGGAAATGATGGCGGATGATACGCTGTATACGGAGGTTGGTGGGGTGGTAGGTGAGAACCAGTGGGGTTCTGTCTTGGTGGCGGTTGGAGGGGCGGGGCTCAAGGGCGGAGGAGCGGGAAGTGGAGGAGATGCGGTGGAGGGCATCATCGATCACGTCTGGGGGGAATCTGCGGTCCTTGAAGAAGGAGCCATCTGGTCTGTACGGTATTGGAACTGGTCCTCCTGGGAGCAGATGCGGCGGAGACATTGTTTGACATTGTATCAGGAGAGAACAATGACATATTTTCTCCACTAGGTTGAGAGTGGGACTCCATCCTTGCCCAGGTAAGTGTGTGGTGCTGGAAAAGCACAGCAGGTCAGGCTGCATCTGAGGAGCAGGAGAATCGACATTTCAAGCAAAAACCCTTCATCAGGAATGAACTCATCTATTGGCTCATCATTTGCCAAAGTTTAATCTGCTGTATGATTTTGTTTACAATTCTTTTTTGCATATTGAACTACTTCAGATAAAGATTTGTCATTACGAGTTAGTGGACATCTGCTTGTTCCTGGGCCTGTGGTTCTCTTGGAACTAGTTAACTTGGTTTTGCTACACCTAAGATGTTGAAGTTAAGACATGCATGAAAGTCAAGTCGTGAGGTGATGGAAAAGCACAGCCAGTCAGGCAGCTTCCGAGGAGCAGGAAAGTCAACATTTTGAGCATAAGCTCTTTATCAGGCATTTTCCAGCACCACACTTTTTGACTCTGATCTCCAGCATCTGCAATCCTCACTTTCTCCACATGCATGCATGTTGGTTGTGAATTAGTGGGCGGCACGGTGACACAGTCTTTAGCACTGCTGCCTCACAGCGCCAGAGACCCGGGTTCATTTACTGACTCAGGCGACTGACTGTGTGGAGTTTGTACGTTCTCCCCATGTCTGCGTGGGTTTCCTCCGGGTGCTCCAGTTTCCTCCCACAGTCCAAAGATGTGCAGGTCAGGTGAATTGGCCATGCTAAATTGTGCGTAGTGTTAGGTAAAGGTAACGGGTGGGTTGCGCTTCGGTGGGTCGATGTGGACTTATTGGACCGAAGGGCCTGTTTCCACACTGTAAAGTAATCTAAAATTACAGATATATTTCTCACTCCCAAATGCACACTGTTTTGTAGTGTTTCATGCAATAAATGTTTAATGTTGAGGGTTGTCAAATCCAGATCATGTAGTTTCATCTCTGCGTGTTGCAACTTCCAATTTTTCGGAAATGGAAATCTTGCCAATGTATCAAGGTTGAAATTAATGAGATGTGTCTTGAAATAAACAAGCTCCATCAGTTTGAGTTGGTTCAATTACTAAATTCTATTTGGAATGTCTCAGGTACAGAATCTTATGATTGTGGTTTTATTACATTAGTGTGTTTATATTAATAAAAATTAGGTTCTTATCCTGCAGTATACTTGCTTCCTATTTGCCAGCACCCATCATGAGTCACTTGTTTCAAAGGCAAACCTTCTTTAGGCTGTAATAAATTTGGTAAAGACGCATCAAAATTTCCAACAACAATTCTTTCTCTTCTGAACTCTGATTTCAAAGCTAAAAAGTTTGATTTTTCCTTTAAACTACAGAGATCATGATTGAACTTAATGATGAATTCCCTTGGATACAGAACTTTGTTATATATTGCTCTTTTCTTCTCAGTTCAATGCAATTGTAAAAATCGAGAAGAACTTTCTCAATTTTATGTTTCTTTTCTGTTCTTGATGATGTGTAATTTCACCAGCTGCAAGCTTTATTAAATATGATGGTGTATTTACTTGCTAAGCCTGAGATTGATTTGTCAAGCTTGTCATTTGGTATTTAATTCCGAATGCATTTCTTTCTCTTAACAAACCATTTTCACCATTGTTTTGTCTCCTAGAAAATCTAAAGCTCTGCCAACTTTGCTTTGTTAAGGATTTTTGAAGTTGTGTATTCAGTTATTCAGATAAAGCATTTCACGAACAATCCTCTGCTCACACACCTGAAACTCCAAAGGAGATTATGACTACTGTAGTTACACGTAAGGTGATTTAACCATCTTTGCGCATCATGCTTTGTCTGGGCTGACTGTCCTGCTCATTAACACCTCGTGACCAGAAAGTCAAGCTAAAATGAGCTGCATCTACTAAAATGTTGTTCGCTCATTTATAATTTTGCAACCCAAAAGAACAAAAATGTTTGATTCTATCTAAAAAAAAAGCCAGATAATTCTTTAGGTCAATCTTTGAGCCGAATATGTGGGGGGGAAATAGCATTACAGTCATTAAATGCCACAAAATGTTATTTGAAGGAGTCTTTTTTTCCCAGGAGGATTCCTATTCTCACATTGGAGATTGATCTCGAGAGATTCATTGCTGTGATTTGTCAATATTTCTCTTGCTATGTTATTAGATGGATCCCAGGATCAGAGAAGGTGAATTTGATAAAGCTTGGTCTTCCTTCATCTGATAATTTCTTTGTTGTTAAATGATTTAAAAAAATCTATCCATTGGACACCATATATAATCTACTTTTACTCTATTGGAGGCATTGTGAATGGATTTAGAGTTATAATGACACGGTGAAGACCATTTCTTTCAACAATTTGATTGATTTATTGATTTACTTTTGTCACATCCGGAGATACAATGAAAGGTGTAGTTTAAACAGGCAGATCATACTATACAAAATGCATCAGGCTAGCAGAACAGAATGCAGAACACAGTGTTAAAGCTGCAGAGAAGGTACAGAAAGAGAGAGATCAGAATTAATATTTGAGAAGTCTTTTCAAAAGTCTGATAATGGTAGGGAAAAAGGTGTTCTTGAATCTATTCATGCATTCAAAATTTAATATCTTCTGCCTGATGGAGGAGGGTGTAAGGGAGTATAACTGTGGTGGGAGGGCTCACTGATTTCATGCCAACTGTCTGTAGAGCAATGCAATCATTTCTGTTTTCCTGTGCTATCCCATTATCCCTGCAAGTTTGTTCCTCTCTCAAAACCTTTTCCAATTTCTTTTTGAAATATTTTTTCACTTATATTTCCACCATTCTTGTAGACAACTAGTGCACCATCACTCTCTACAAGGCACAAGCCCGGAGTGTGGTGGAATACTCCAACTTGCCTGGATAGGTGCATCTCCAATAACACTCAAGAACATTGACATCATTCAGGACAAAGCAGCAGCACCCCCCGCCCACCCCTCTGAATGGCAGAAATTCCATAAACGTCTATTCATTCCAAAATTAACATTCAGTAGCTGCTGTGTGTGCCATCCATAAGATCACAACACAAATTCGTCAAGGCTCCTGAGACAGCACATTCCAAACCCATTTCCATCTAGAAAGTCAAAGTCATCAGATAAATGGGAACACCATTGCAGGCAAGTTCCCTTCCAAGTTACTGTCCATTCCGACTTGGAAATATATTACGGTTCTTGCTGAAGGTGGGCATAAACCGCCCCGTGTTTACCGTGGAGCAAGGCCCACATCGGGAAAACCAGCAGTATCCATTTTAAGCCAGCAGTATCCATTTTAAAGCAAACAGTATTCACTTTAAGACAGCAGCTGCCAGCCCGACCAGGCGATCAGGAGAAGGGGGCCTAAAGACCGATCCAAATACACACCATACCAGACAATGGTCATGACTCCAGACAATGGTCATGACTCACAGATCAAAACATACCTTATAATCTCGTCAAGGTTCCAACTGACACACACCCATAACCTGATCATGTAAAACAGTCCTACACAAAAGGCAAACACCAAACAAACAGGATGAACCTAACAGACACTTTGGAAGTAACAAAGTGGGGTGCTAGCCTCCAACCCTCACAGAGAGACAAGCAGATAGCACCCGGAACCATTTACATAAGGATAAACAGCACACCTTTTGTGTGTGCTGCTGACTCTCCGAGGACGGCAGGAAGCTTGACATTCACACATACTCCAGCCATGATTATCACCATTCACACTCATTCATACCCAATCTCCTACATCCTGACTCATGAAGTATATAACTTGTAACATCGCGCGGGAAACGTTAGTGCGATCGAGATTCGGACCTCGGTTGGTCTCCGCCGGCGTTACATACTTCAATAAAGTTACCGATTGTCGAACCGCACTCTGGGCTCGGACTGAGATCATTTCATCCGAGCTAACACTGCACTGTTGCTCAGTCAAGATGATGGAATTCCCACCCGAACAGCATTGTGGGTCTAACTGCAGCAGTTCAAGAAGACAGCTCAGTGTCACCTTCTCAAGGGTAACTTGGGATGAGCAATAAATGTTGACCCAGTTAGTGATACTTCACTTGAATGAATTTTAAAAAATGCATCCATTCCTCTTTGCTCTCAAGGGATTTTTAGACTCTATGTTGATTCAAAGTTATTTAATTTAGTTATCAAATTTGTGAAATTTGCAGGAATAAGTATGAATTTACTGTGTTCCTTACATTGTCCATTTCAAATTACTTGATAATCAACTTTTTTTATATACATAAATAATTTTGAATCTTCAGATGTAAACTCATGACTTATCGAAAACTTTGAAACCATTGACTAAACAATTTAAATTTCTGAATCAGCTTTAACTAGTTGCAATTAACAGCAATAGGTCATAAGCATTTCACAATTAAAGATATATACGATACCTTTAACATAGGGAGATATATCCTTGTGCTTTACAGAGACAGAAGCAAATAAAACACAACGATGGAAGAGTTACTAAGCTTGGCCAAAAGGAATGGTTTTAACAATTGTCTTAAAGGAGGAGCGAGAGGGATTTAGCCGGGAATTCCAAATGATGGACCTGAGTTAATGAAGAAACAACTATCAATGATAGCATGATGTCAAGATGGTGGCATAGTAGAATGCTCCAATGAGAGTTCCTCTCGTCCTTCTGTTTATCTCCAGTTTTCTCCTCTTTTCTTGCTGCTTCTTCCCTTCTTGGTGTTCTTTCCTGAGGTAAGACAGGTTGGAGGCATGGAGTGAAGCTAGATAGGTTGTTGAACTGGCGACTGGTGCAAGCACTCACCAACTAGGGGGCTGTTAGACTGGGGATCGGTATGGGTGCTCACCAACTAGGGGGCTGTTTGACTGGGGACCATTACGGGCAGTCACCAACTAGGGGGTTTTTGACTGGGGACTGGTGCGGATGCTCACCAAATAGGGGGCTGTTGAATTGGGGACTAGTGCAGGCGCAGGCAAACTAGGGTGTTTTAAATTAGACTCCCTACAGTGTGGAAACAGGACCTACGGCCCAACAAGTCTACAATGACCCTCCGAAAAGTAACCCACGCAGACCCATTTCCCTCTGACTAATGCAGCTAGCACTGTGGGCAATTTACCATGGCCAATTCACCCGACCTGCACATCTTTGTGACTGTGGGAGGAAATTGGAGCACCTGAGGAAACACACACACACACACACACACAGGGAGAACATGCAAACTCCACACAGACAGTTGTCTGAGGCTGGAATCGAACTTGGGATGCTGGTGCTGTGAGGCAGCAGTGCTAACCACTGAGCCACTATGTTGTTGGACTGGTGAATGGTACGGGTGGTCACCAACTAGGGAGTTGTTGGACTGGGGGCTAGTATGGACACTCACCAACTAGGGGGGTTGTTGGACTGGAGACCGGTGCGGGTAGTCACCAACTACGGGGTTGTTGGACTGGACACCGGAGCGGGCACTCACCAGCTACGGGGTTGTTGGACTGGAGACCGGTGCGGGTAGTCACCAACTACAGGGTTGTTGGACTGGACACCGGAGCGGACACTCACCAATTAGGGGGTTTTTTGACTGGGGTCCAGTGTGGGCACTCACCAACTAGGGGTTTTTTTGACTGGGGTCCAGTGCGGGCAGTCACCAACTCAGGGGTTGTTGGACTGGAGACTGGTGCAGGCGCGGGGGTTGTTGGACTGGGAACCAGTGTGGGTGCTCACCAAGTAGGGGACTGTTTGCTTAGGCACTGGGTGGTCAGTGGCTTGCGAGCCCTGGCAGTCTACATGTGGAAGCCCCTGCACTGACCTACTGGAAGATTGCAATGCCTATCTTTTTAACTTAATTCTCAATTTTCTAACTTTTACTATGAACAACTGTAAGTAATGTAACTCATTTCCTTTCCTCTTCCCCTTTATTTCTACGTTTGTATTTAAGATTTGTACCTAGGTACTTTGTACCTAAAATGGTGCCATATGAGCCGACATTGTAAGGTTCACTGTATTCCTGTACTTCTGTACTTGAGCACAAGTGAGAATAAAAGATATTCTATTGTATTCTACTCTACGTAAGCAGGGGCTACACAAGAGGCAGAGACAGAGGAATACATTTTTGAGAGTTTGAGCTTTGGGACTTGAAGCAGTTACGGAGATTGGAAAGGGTGAGGCCATGATGGATGAAATTTCTAAATTGGCAGTGTTGAGAAATTAGGAACCAATGTAGTTTAATAAGAGCATGACTGATAGGAGAGCAACACATTGTGTTGCATATAGTTCCATTAACTTCACAGTCCAAAATCTTACTCTGTACTAGAGGATTGCTAGATTGCAAATGCAGAGGAAGTTTATTGGAATACATTGCAGCGAGTGTGATCATGGAAGAATCTAATTAACTTAGCAAACTAATACTTCACAAACCGATTGATTTTCTTTCAGTTGAATAACAATGAGCTTTGGAGCCAAAACTATCATCAATGGTCTTCATTAACAGAGTAGAGCGGGTAACCACACAGAAAGCATAATCAGAAAGTATTAACATTTAATGGCTGCTTTAAGTTAATGGTTTTTTCATGGAACTATGGACAATGAGATGTTTGACAGATTGTGAAATCTGAAACAAAAATGCAAATTGAATTTGTCAGGTAGAAATGATGGGGGAGAAAAAAAGTGTCTTCTAAGTACATATTTGTGCGCTCTTTCTTTGAAGATTAATCAATCCATGTCACTGTTCCATCAATCCATCCATAGTGCAGTCTACACGGGACATTAATTTCCCTTCCCTTCTCCTACATGGTCACCCAGTTCTCTGCAAGAGCAGTAAGCACGCCTGAAATTATTTCAGTGAGAACAAAACTCTCAGAAATTCCTCCTGAAGACAGAAAGAACTGCTGAAGAGCATAAAATCTCACATCAATCATTTTGACTACTCCCCCACAAGTCAGATTCCATTCATTAAGATTTAGCAAAAACTGGGAGAAATTGAGAAGATATATGTTAATGCAGCAAACTGAAATTCAATCAAAAGGGTAGAATCAAATTCAAAAGTGAGATCCTTAAAGGAATTGAATAACATTGACAAGAAATATTGCAGACAGAGGTGGAGAAATCAATGAGAGTGGGGCCATTGGAGAACTCTTTCATAGAGCCATCACAGATGTATTGAACCAAATGACGTCTTTCTGAGCTATATCATTCTACATTTCCATATCTGAGCAGTCAGGAATTGGCTGACCTGTTGTCTGAAATGCTGCAGAAAGTCTTTGCTCTCTGCATGTCTTGGTAATGTCTCCTAGGGTCCGTAAGAATAACTATTTGCTGGTATATACAATTATTGTGTTTACAGCTGCATTAGTACCTGGGCTGGTATTAGCCCATTTGGCCACAGTGGAAGAGCATGCTTCTTGTCGAGTCACACAGACAGAAACACATCCTTCAGTCAAACTAATTCACAGCGATCATGTTCCCAAACTAAACTATTCCCACTTGTCTATGTTTGGCCCATATCCTTCCAAATCTTTCCACTTCATGTACGTATCCAAATGTTTTTTTTAGAAATTGTAGCTATTTGCAACCACAGCTTGCTCTAGCAGCTCATTCCACACATGCCCAGCACTATTTTCAGACATCCGCGTTTTCCAAGATGGTGGTGCCGTTAAGGTAGGCAGCTTTTAGACTCATGAGCTCGTCCCCTCCAGACCGGCTGCTTCTTCCCTTCTTCCTTACCATTTTCATCTTCTTTCTTTTCCTTTATCTTCTTCCTGTCAGGGCAGGCAGGAAGGTGACACCACGGAGAGGGGCAGCTTGGGCGAGACTCTTGGCGAGGTAGGGCAGAGCCGGGTGGCGGAGCCAGGTTTTTTCAGTTGCAGGGTGAGTGTCTGTACAGCACAGGAGCTGGCATCGGCGATGGCATCAGCGAGGTGGACCCAGCGGTGAAGAGATGGCACCTGAAGAGTGGAGACTCCTATATTGGTGAATCTGGCACAGATGGCAACAAGGTAGTGGAGGAGGAGTAAAGGCACAGATGTCAATGGTGAGCTAGATCAGGGCACAGGACCCATGACAGAGGCAGTGGAACAGAGAAAGATTATCTTAAAGTTACATCTTTTTATACTTCTTATTTTTAAATTATTCACACAGCCACCTGTTGTGGTGCCAGTTGAAACTTTTCACTGTATTTTACTGTAAAATGCAAGTGTCTATATAGCACTCAATTCAATTTAATTCACTGTCCCTTTTCTTCCCTTCTCTGATGGATGTTAATGAACCAGGTGGGATTATATGGCAATTCAGTAATTTCGCAGGCATCAAATGTTGCATTATATCTCATGATAAGTTTGTCTTTAGGAGATGTCCTTATGATATCATAAATGTATTATAGTGTGTGCCCTGAGGGTATAAAGATCTCAGATGTTATGTTTTACATCACTTGAAAAATGACATGCTGCTATTAGTAAGTTTGTGTATGACTCCAAAATTAGTGATAACATGGATAGTGAAGAAAGTTAGCTAAGATTTTAAAGCTATCTTCATCAATTAGACCTATGGGCTGAGGAGTGGCAGATGGAGCTTATTTTGGATAAATGTGAGATATTAAATTTTGGTAAAACAAACAAGTGGACAATTAGTGGTAGGGCCCTGGGTAGTATTATAGAACAGAGACCTATTGGTTCAAGTACATAATTATTTGAAATTTGTGCCACAAGTAGACAGAGTGGTTAAGAAGGCATTACAAACACTTGCCTTCATTGCCCAGACCTTTGAGTGTCAGAGTTGGGATGTCATGTTGAGGTTGTACAGGACATTGGTAAGGCCTCTTCTGGAGTACTGTGTGCCGTTTTGGTCATCCTGTTGTAGGAAGGGTGTTATTAAACTGGAGAGAGTTCAGAAAAGATTGGCCTGGACATTGTCAGGAATGGAAGGTGAATTATGAGAATAGGCTGGATAGGCTTTTTTTCACTGGAGCTGAGGAGGTTGAGGGATGACCTTATTGAGGTTTGTAAAATCAAGAGAGGCATGGATAAGATGAATGGCAAAGGTCTTTCCCTTGGGGTGGGGGTGGGTGGGGAGGGGAGGTTCTAAACCCGGGAGCATATTTAAAAGGTGACAGGAGAAAGAATTAAAAAGGCCATAATGGGACCTTTTTATAAACAAAGAGTGGTTCATCTGTGGAATGAGCTGCTAGAGCAAGTTGTGGATGCAAATACAGTTACAATTTTTAAAAAAATTTGGATAAGCGCATGAATAGGAAAGATTTGGAAGGATATGGGCCAAACACAGTCAAGTGGGAATAGTTTATTTTGGGAACATGATCACTGTGAATTAGTTTGACTGAAGGATGTGTTTCTGTCTGTGTCACTCTACAAGAAGCATGCTCTTCCACTGTGGCTAAATGGGCTAATAGCAGCCCAGGTACTAATGCAGCTGTAAACACAATAATTGTATATAGTCGCCAGCTGCAATAAATGCCTATTCGGTCTTTCAATACCACAACATCCACACCCAGTTTCTTGTGTTGCAAGGGTAAACGTAAACATTGCCATATCAACTAAATATATCCTGCTAGAGACAAAACCCTCATCACCAATTGATGCTAGATATATTTAATTAACTGAAATAACCCTGTTGCCAGGATGGAATATGATGTACAAAAGATCAGAACATTTTGGACTATTAGGCAAGTTATATAGCCAGTGCGCTAACGTTCTCTTACACCCCTTGTCTCACATATACATTCATGTTTCGATTTCAGTACTGGGCATAAGTAAAAGTTAAGGTCATGTTGCCTTTGCTCTGCAGATATGTCCTAATGGAATCCAATCCACATTAACATCAATGTTCTCACTTTAACTGCACCGTAAGTTCCATTAATGAGGGAAGTGTTGTGGCAGCATTCCCTCAGTGCACTCTTCATGGCTCTGAATGTCTCTATTCTTCAGTATTGCAATGAGCTACAAATGGGTATGCTATTAATAAAGTGCACTCCAGAAGATAGAACTGAGTGTATTTTATTGCCTGAGACTCAGTAGTGAGAAGTGGTTGCTAGCCTGTCTCCTTTTGTTGATATTCAATGAAGAGAATGTGAAATTACCTTTCCTCCTTTTAGAAGAAATTTTCTTCAAAAATATCATTACCCTGAATTGATTCCTCCAGTGATAAGCATTATATAATGTATTCCCTGCATGATTTGCAATTTCAGTATATGTTGAACTGTGAGTCAGTTTACAAACAGGTACTGGTAACAAGTGCTGTATTAAATAGCCATACCTAACGAATCATCCTTATTTGTAATGGAATAAAATAGTGATGACCCTGATGAACTGCACCAGACAGATGATCTGGAAGAGAATGTTAAAAGCCTGAAACATGAAGATAAGAGATGATTTGCGATTTACGTTGCTCCAAATCGTCTTGCATATGTCTCCGAAAGGATTTGTGTTTTCAAGAGGACATGGAATCTCAATAATCCTAATAATATCTTCTATCTTTTTCATATATCAATTTTGAGTTGCTATTTATATCACTATTGGACAAAGTTGTACAAAACAGTTCTGCTGTAGGAATTTATTTACATGAGTAAATGAATATGGCACTTATAGTCATAGATACTTGTAGTCATTCATGTAGATTTACAGCACAGAAACAGACCCTTCGATCCTACTCATCCAGGTAACCTCATGTAGTCCCATTTACCAGCATTTGGCCCATAAGTATTCTAAAGTCCCTCTAAACCCTTCCTATTCATATATCCATCCAGATGCCTTTTTAATGTTTTAATTGTACCAGCCTCCACCACTTCCTCTGATAGCTCATTCCAGACACGCACAACACTCTGTGTGAAAATGTAGGTCCCTTTTAAATCTTTCCCTTCTTACTTTAAATCTATGGCTTCTACTTTTTAACTCTGCTACCCCAGAAGAGATCAGAATTGCACATAATATTCTAGCCACAACATGATTTCCTAACTCCTATACTCAATGCTCAGATGAAATAAGGCAAGCATATCAAACGCTTTCTTCACTATCCTATCTACCTGCGACTCTACTTTCAGGTGCTACGAACCTGCACTCCAAGGTCACTTTGTTCAGCAACACTCCCCAGGGCATTACCTTTAAGTTTATAAGTCCTGCTCTGATTTGCCTTTCCAAAATGCAGCACCTCACATTTATCTAATTTAGACTCCAATCTGTTACTCCTCGGTCCATTGGCCTGTATGATCAAGATCCCTGTGGTAACCTTCTTCGCTGCGCACTACACCTCCAATTTTGGGGTCATCTAAAAACTTACCAACCATATCTCTTATGTTCACATCTAAATCATTTATATAAATGACAAAAAGCAGTGGACCCAGCACCGACCCTGTGGCACAGCACTAGTTAGAGGCCTCCAGTCTGAAAAGCAAACCTTCACCACCACTTTCTGACTTCTACCTGTCAGCCAGTTTGTATCCAAATGGCTAGTTCTGTCTGTATTCCATGTGATCTAAACTTGCTGACCAGTCTATCATGAGGAAACTTACTGAATACCTTACTGAGGTCCATATAGATCACATGCACCACTTTGTCCTAATCAATCCTCTTCATTACTTCTTCAAAAAACTCAATCAAGTTAGTGAGACATGATTTCACACAAACAAGGTCCTGTTGGCTATCCCTAATCATCCTTGCCATTCCAAATGCATAACAATCCTGTCCCTCAGAATTCCCTCCAACAACTCACCGACCACTGGTGTCAGGCTCACTAGTCTATAGTTCCCTGACTTTGCCTTACCACCTTTTTTAAATCGTGGTACCATGTTAGCCAACCTCCTGGCACCTCACCTGTGACTATCGATGATACAAATATCTCAGCAAAAGGCCCAGCAATCACTTTCCTAGCATCCCACAGAGTTCTAGGGTACACCTGATCAGATCCTGGGGATTTATCCACCTTTATACATTTTACGATGTCCAGCACTCCTTCTTCTGCAATATGGACATTTTTTATGATGTCATTATTTATTTCCATATCTCCCATATCGTTCTCCACAGTAAACACTGATGGAAAATACTTGCTTAATACTCAAAATACTCTCCCCAACTTCTGTGGTTCCATCCATAGGTGGCCTTGTTGATCTTAAGGATCCTATTCTCTTCCTAGTTATCCTTTTGTCCTTCATATATTTATAAAATCCCTTTGGATTCTCCTTAGCCCTATTTGCCAAAGCTAATTCATGTCCCCTTTTTGCCCTCCTGATTTCCCTCTAAAGTATACTCCTACTGCCTTTATACTCTTCTAAGGATTTACTCGATCTCTGCTGTCTATACCTGACATATGCTTCCTTCTTTTTCTTGACCAAAGCTTCAATTTCTCTAGTGTTCCTGCATTCCCTACACCTACCAGTCTTACCTTTCACCCTAACAGGAATATACTGTCCCTGGACTCTTGTTATCATTTTCATAGCTTCGAAGTAATAGAATCATGGAGGTGTACAGCACGGAAACAAACTCTTTGGTCCAACCTGTCTATGAGTAGGCCATTTGGCCCATCGAGTCTGCTCCACCATTCGTTAAGATCACAGCTGATCTATCCATCATCTCAGCTCCTTCTACCTGCATGATCTCCATAACCCTCAATTCCCTTACCATGCAAAACCCCATCTGCCCTTGTCTTGAATATATTTAACAAAGCTAACTCTACTGCTTCCTTTAGCAGAGAATTTGATAGATCCACTACTCTCTGGGAAAAGCAGTTCTTCTTCATCTCTGCCCCAAATCTGCTCCCCCTAATCATGAGGCCATGTCCTCTAGTCTCACCCACCAGCGGAAACAACTTCACTGCCTCGATCTTATCTATCCTTTTCATTCTTTTATATGTTTCGATAGGATTCTCTCTCATTCTTCTAAATTCTAGCGAGTACAGTCCCAAGCGGCTCAACCTCTCCTCAGAGAGTAACCCCCTTATCTCTGGAATCAACCTGGTGAACCTCCTCAGCACCACCTCTAAAGCCAGTTTATCCTTCCTCAAGGAAGGAGACCAGAGCTGCACATAATACTCCAGGTACGGCCTCACCAATATGGTGTACAATTACAGCAGGACCTCACTGCTCTTAAATTTAATCCCTCTAGCAACGAAAGCCAAAATTTTGTTTGCTTTCTCAAATACCTGTTGTACCTGAAAATCAAGTTTTAGCGATTTCAGTACTTTGATTCATGTATTTTGAAGGGTTCCCATTTTCCAGCCCTGACCTGCAAACATCCGTCCCAACAAAATTTTGAAAATTCGCGCCTAATTCCTTCCTCCAGTTTAAAACTTTAACTTTTAGATCTAATATATCCTTTTCATCTTTAAAATTAATACATTTATGGTCACTGGCCCAAAATCGCTCCCCCACTGACAACTCAGTAGCCTGCCCTGCCTTATTTCCCAAGAGTAGGTCAAGTTTAGCATCTTCTCTAGTCGGTATACCTACACACTGAATCAGAAACTTTTCTTAACAACTACTTAACCAATTCCTTCCTATCTAAACCCTTAAGCTATGGCAGGCTCAATCTATGTTTGGAAAGTTAAAATCCCTTACCATAGTCACTATTATTCTTACAGATAACTAAGACCTCCTTACAAATTTGTTTCTCAATTTCCCAATGACTATTGGGGGTCTTTGAGGGTACAGTAAGGTGATCATCCTCTTCTTATTCCTCAGTTCCACCCAATTAACTTCCCTAGATGCATTCAATAGTCGGAAGGTGCCGGAAGACTGGAGGTTGGCAAATGTGGTGCGACTGTTTAAGAAGGGAGGTAAAGACAAACCAGGGAACTATAGACTGGTGAGCCTGACCTCAGTGGTGGGCAAGTTGTTGGAGGGAATCCTGAGGGACAGGATGTACATGCATTTGGAAAGGGAAGGACTGATTATGGATAGTCAACATTGCTTTGTGCATGGCAAATCATGTCTCACAAACTTGATTGAGTTTTTTGAAGAAGTAGCAAAGAAGATTGATGAGGGCAGAGCAGTAGATGTGATCTATATGGACTTCAGTAAGGCATTCAACAAGGTTTCCCATGGGAGACTGATTAGCAAGGTTAAATCTCATGGAATACAGGGAGACCTAGCCATTTGGATACAGAACTGGCTCAAAGGTAGAAGACAGAGGGTGGTGGTGGAGAGTTGTTTTTCAGACTGGAGGCCTGTGACCAGTGGAGTGCCACAAGGATTGATGCTGGGCCCTCTACTTTTTGTCATTTGCATAAATGATTTGGATGTGAGCATAAGAGGTACAGTTAGTACATTTGCAGATGACACCAAAATTGGAGGTGTAGTGGACAGTGAAGAGGGTTACCTCAGATTGTAACAGGATCTGGACCAGATGAGCCAATCGGCTGAGAAGTGGTAGATGGAATTTAATTCAGATAAATGCGAGGTGCTGCATTTTGGGAAAGCAAATCTTAGCAGGACTTATCCACTTAATGGTAAGGTCCTAGGGATTGTTGCTGAACAACGAGACCTTAGTGTGCAGGTTCATAGCACCTTGAAAGTGGAGTTGCAGGTAGATAGGATAGTGAAGAAGGCATTTGGTATGCTTTCCTTTATTGGTCAGAGTATTGACTACAGGAGTTGGGAGGTCATGTTGCAGCTGTACAGGACATTGGTTAGGCCACTGTTAGAATATTGCGTGCAATTCTGGTCTCCTTCCTATCAGAAAGATGTTGTAAAACTTGAAAGGGATCAGAAAAGATTTACAAGGATGTTGCCAAGGTTGGAGAATCTGAGCTACAGGGAGAGGCTGAACAGGCTAGAGCTGTTTTTTCTGGACTGTCAGAGACTGTGGGATGACCTTATAGAGGATTACAAAATTATGAGGGGCATGCATAGGATAAATAGGCAAAGTCTTTTCCCTGGGGTCAGGGAGTCCAGAGCTAGAGGGCATAGGTTTAGAGTGAGTGGGGAAAGATATAAAAGAGACCTATGGGGCAACGTTTTCACGCAGAGTGTGGTACATGTATGAAATGAGCTGCCAGAGGATGTGGTGGAGGCTGGTACAATTGCAACATTTAAAAAGCATTTGGATGGGCATATGAATAGGAAGGGTTTGGAGGGATATGGGCCGGGTGCTGGCAGGTGGGACTAGATTGGGTTGGGATATCTGGTTGGCATGGACAGGTTGGACTGAAGTGTCTGTTTTCATGCTGTACATCTCTATGACTCTATGACATTCCCAGGAATATCCTCTCCAAGTGTAATTGTCATGTTATTCTGAATAAAAAATGCCACTAACACTCCTCTCTTTTTATCCATCCTATACCTTGGAACACTAATGTTCCAATCCTATCCATCCCTAAGCCACATCTCTCTAATTGCTATGATGTCATAGTCCCATGTTCCTAACCCTAACCTGAGTTCATCTACCTGACCTGTTAGGCCTCTTGCATTGAAGTGAATGCAGTTTAATTTATTAGTCCTATCTTGTTCTCTGCTTTGTTCCTGTCTTCCCTGATTGTTTGACTCGCTCCTTTTGCCAACTGTACCAGTCTCAGATTGATCTCTTTCCTCACCATCTCCTTGGGTCCCACACCCCCACCTTACTGTTTTAAACCTTCCTGATTAGCTCAAGCAAATCTCTCTCATAGTCCCCTTCCCATTCAGGTGCAATCTGTCCTTCTTACATTGGTGACTTCTCCCCCATAAAAGATTCCAATGATCCAAAAGTGTGAACCTTTCTCCCATAGACCAGCTCCTCAGCCACTCATTTGTCTGCTCTATCATTCTATTTCTATCCTCACTCATTCGTAGCAATGACAGTAATCTAGATATTACCACCATAAGGATCTCATTTGTAAATTCCTGTCTAACTTCCTATATTCGCCCTTCAGAATCTCCGTGTTTTCTTTTCCTGTGTTGTTAGTCCAATGTTGGACTTCCTATCTTTTGAGAATATTCTGCACCCTCTCTGAGATATCCTTGATTGTGGCACCCGGGAGGCAACACACCATTCTGATTTCTTGTTGCCAGCTGCAGAAATGTCTGTCTGTGCCTCTGACTAGACAGTCCCCTATCACAATTGGTCGCTTGGAACCTGAGGTACCCCTTGTTATATTACAGCCATGCTACATTCCCCTGAGAGTCCTTGTTTGAATGTACTTGTTTGAGATGGAGATAGCCACAGGAGACTCTTGCACTACCTACCTCCTTCTCCTACCTTCCCTGGCGGTAACCCATCTACCTGACTGGATCTGCAGCTTTTTTTCCTTCCTATAACTGCCATCCATCACACCCCCTAGCACCTGTAAATTCCTTATTGCCTCTAGCTATTGCTCCAACTGATCCATGCGATCTGGTAGGTTGTGCAACAAAACACACTGCACACGTAATCAATAGTAACATGGAAACTCTCCCTAATCTCCCACATCCAAAAGGAAGAGCACATCACTCCACTCAAGGCCATCCTTGCATCTTAACAATCTACACACCCAGAAAAGAGCACAGGAGAAAGTGAGGACAACAGATGCTGGAGATCAGAGTTAAAATTGTGGTGCTAGAAAAGCACAGCAGGTCAGGCAGCATCCGAGGAGCAGGAGAATTGACATTTCAGGCTTAAGCCATTCATCAGGAATATGGGAGGTGGAGGGGAAAGGGGCTGAGAGATAAATAGAAGGATAGCGGTGGGGAGGGGAGGAGTGAGGTGGGAAGGCAATAGGTAGACACAGCTTATCATACTCCTCGAAAAAACACTGCTCCAGGCTAACTTAGTTCCTATGTTTGATATTTTTAAATTTGATCAAGAGACTGATTAACATATAATCAAAAAACCCCACTCTACTTACTATCATAGATTTACAAAAACAACACAAGGAGAACAGTAAGGTTATACTTAAAAACTATCCACTTAGCTACTCTTGTGCTGTGAGCTCTGTCACACAGGTTCCTCCAAGGTCAGCTATGAATTTTGCTGTTTGTTAAGATGCACGCTAATGTCCAGAGATACTTGAACTCAAACTATAGAGGCAGCAGCTATGCAGATTCACTACCTGGTCAAACAGTAGAGTAGGTTTCTTTCTTTGAATCACTGCCTTTCCCCTTTTTAAAGTGGTTGTGGTTTTGATCGCTTTTTTTTTAAAGTTCCAAACAATGCAACAGTTCAGAAAACAGTAAATACTTCATCCGGAATTTGAGAAAATCAGCTCCAACACTGAAAATATCTCAAAAAAGGAGAAGCTCTTACAGCCACAACTTTTTTTTCCCATCCTCCATCTTGGATTACTCAGAATCTTTTTGGGCTTGATGAGCTGATCAACTTCAATGCTGGCTGAATTATTCAGTTGGATGCAAAATGCATTGGAAACAAATTTTGCAGATGTTTCTGAATTTAAATTGAAGGGGCAGGGGGGGATGGGGGGGTGGGTGGGGAGGGGGGAGAGGGGAGGGATTGTTGTGGAAAATGATAAAGGGCCCAGAAACAGGAAGTGAATCCAGGCTCATCATTTCTTTCCCAGGCCCTGTTTGGCACCATTTGAACTAACAGTGTGAGAATTATTCCCAGCACCTCATCAACGTTTACCCATCTGCTGGAAAGGTGTTGTGAAAGGGTTCAGAAAAGATTCACAAGGAGGTTGCCAGGTTTGGAGTTTGAGCTAGAGGGAGAGACCGAATAGGCTGGGGCTGTTTTTCCCTGGAGTGTCGGAGGCTGAGGGATGACTTTATACAGGTTTATAAAATCATGAGTGGCATGGATAGGGTAAATAGACAAGATCTTTTCTCTGGGTTGGAGGAGTCCAGAACAATAGGGCAAAGGTTTAAGGTGAGAGGGGAAAGATTTGAAAGTGGCCAAAGGGGCAATATTTTCACGCAGAGGGTGGTTTGTTTTTGGAACGAGCTGCCAGAGGAAGTGATGGAGGCTGGTACAATTACAACATTTAATAGGCATCTGGATGGTATATGAGCAGGAAAGATTGAGAAGGATATGGGCCAAAGGCTGGCAATTGGGACTAGATTAATTTAGGATATCCGGTCAGCATGGACGAATTGGACTGAAGGGTGGGTTTCCAAGCTGTACATCTCTATGACTCTGTGAATCTATCCAACTATCACTTCATGCTCTACATGGGAGCTAGCTGTGTGGAAATGGGCATTTAATTCCTACATTAAAGCAATCATGCCTTTCAGAAGTACTTCATGGAGCGTCAACCACTTTGGGCTGGCCTGAAGAGTTGAATAGGACACAAATGGTGGAGTTAATTCCTGTTGCTTTTAAGTCCAGAGATAATTTAACTTAGTCTTAATATTTGAGTCAGACCTAGCTGCTTTGAAGTCAGCACAAAAGTGGTGGAAATCTCTCTCCAAAAAGGGTGTGGATGCTTTGGGGTCAACTGGAGATTTCAAGGCTAGGATTAACGAACTTGTTGTTCAAAAAGGGCATCAAAACAGATGGAGCAAAAGTTATAGCACAGACCAGATGTTGAATAACATGGGATAGCACAATGGTTCAGTGGTTAGCACTGCTGCTTCACAGCGCTGGAGCATGGGTTTGATTCCAGGTAAAAACAAGGACTGCAGATCCTGGAAGCCAGAGTCTAGATTAGAGTGGTGCTGGAAAAGCTTTTGCCTGATGAAGGGTTTTTGCCCGAAATGTCAATTTCCCTGCTCCTTGGATGTTACCTGACTTGCTGTGCTTTTCCAGCACCACTCTAATCTAGACATGGGTTTGATTCCAGCCTTGGGCGACTGTCTGTGTAGATTTTTGCACATTCTCCCCGTGTCTGTGTGGGTTTCCTCTGGGTGCTCTGGTTTCCTCCCACAGTCAAAAGACGTACAGGTTAGGTGAATTGGCCATGCTAAATTGCAGAGGAGAAAGTGAGGGCTGGAGATAAGAGTCAAAAGTGTGGCACTAGAAAAGCCCAGTAGGTTAATGGGTTAGCCAAGGCAAATGCAAGGTAACTGGTGCCAAGTGGATCTGGGTAGGATGCTCTTTGGAGATTGTGTGGAGTTGATGTCCTGATTCTATTCTATGGAACACAAGTGGTCTGGGGCCTAAATTATTCCAATCTATATTTTAAATGTGTGGATTATTTATGAGCATCAATGATTACTTTATATATCTTTCACCAAGAGGATAGTGCTCGCTCAGGGCTAATTGTACAGGGTTCCTCTGCCAATGCAACATATTCCTGTATTGAGTAAAGCCTCCACAATATCTATATTAATACCTAGTAGAGTTCCATCGATGAAGCAAGTTATCCAAAACTGACCCAAAAGTAAGCAAAGCTAGAAGCCGTGTTTACAATGTGGCACTGGCAATTATACATGAATGGCTCTACTCGACTCTATAAACCTGCATGTCAGTGCTGCTTTTTCATTCTATAAAGGGACAAATTGCATTAGGGCCAAAAAAAAATCTGTGTAAGGTTTAAATGTAAGACAGAGCACAGTAATAGGTGAGGATTTTAAGGCAAAATCCTCATTCATTGACACAGTTAATCCGATTGATCACGGAGTATGGATGAAAGCTAAGCAGATTTTCGTCAACAGCCTTTACGGAAATAAACCTGAATCATCCAGAGTCTTAAATTAGTTCACTCGAAGAATCTTTAGCTTTGTTAATCTTGGCATTGAACACACTCAGGGAGTTGCATGCATAAAGTAGGAGCCAGATAATCAAGCCAGATGAGTCCTGAGCGTTGGAAAAGTTATGAGTCAAAGCAGATCTCTCCTGGTATTATTCAGTTTGATGATTTGCTATGTTATAATGCTAATCTATAACAATAATAAAATAATGCAAAATTTTAATTTTATTTTTGCTATTTTGGAATAACCCGGGGAGTTGCTAACGTAATAGTGATGTCACTGCATGAGTAATACAGAGGCTAAGGTTAATGATGGAGAAACTATTGACAGCAATTCAGAGGGACAGAATTAATCAGCACTTGGAGGAACAGGGATTAATCAAGAGCAGTCAGCCTGGTTTTGTTAAGGGAAGGTCATATCTGACCAAGTTGATTAAACTGTCTGAAGAGGTGTCAGGCATGTAGATGAGAACAATTAATTCAATGTAGTTTACTTGGACTTCAGCAAGGCTTTTGATAAGGTCTGACATGGTGGGCTGAGAGGAAAGGAATCCAAGGAAATTTAGAATAGTTTATCCACAATTGGCTAGAATTGGTATGAAGCAGAGTGTGATGGTTGACGGTTTTTTTTTGTGTGGGGAAGCCTGTACCCAGTGGGGATCAATAGGCATCTGTGATGGTGCCCTTGCTGTCTAAATAAATGATTTAGAATGAACATAGGAGGGTTCGTCACTCAGGTCATGAATGATGCAAATGTTGATGCGGTGGTAAACAATTAGGAACATTGCCTTTGATTCCAGGAAGATACAGATAGGCCGGTCAGATGTGCTGATCAGAGGCAAATAGAATTCTATTTGGACAAGTGTGATGTGATGCACTTGGGCAGGATAACAAAGTGAGGGAATATGGGATGAACAGTAGGAGGTTCAGAGAGACTTTGGTGTCCCTGTCCACTGGTTCTTTCATATTGCAGGACAGTTGGATAAAGTGGGGAAGACAGAGCGTGGGATACCTGCCTTTATTAGCTGAGGCATAAAGTTTAAGAGCAGGGAGGGTACGCATGAAAGGTATAAAAAGCTGATTAAACCACAGTTAGACTATTGCCTGCAGTTCTGGAATCCACATTACAGAGGAGAGATGTGATTGCACTGGAGAGAGTGCAGACGAGATTTACCAGGATATTGCCAGGGCTGGAGAGTTTCAGTTATGGACAGGCTGGGGTTGTTTTCCTTGGCGTACGGAGGGAGGACATGATTGAGAATGTATCAAATTATGAGAGGCATAGATAGGGTAAATAGGAAGAAACATTTCCTTTGACAGAGTGATCAATGAGCAGGGAGTATTGGGCTAAGGTAATTTTAAGAGGTTGAGAGGGGTCATAAAGGCAATAGTGAGAATCCAGAACTCATTGCCTTTAAGGTTGGTAGAGACAGAAAGCCTCATAGTATTTAAGAAGAATTTAAATTTACAATTGTGATGTCAAGGCATAGAAGTCTACGTACCAATTGTGGAAAATGGCGTGAGAATAGTTAAGTGCTTGTTTTGAACTGGTGCAGAATCGATGGGTTGAAGGGTCTTTTTCTGTCTTATAGATCTCTACAACTCTATGACTGCAAGCCTCAAAAACTTCAACACTCTTGGGACATGGAATGAAATCCCAACACAACAGGTGACTGAAATTCAAAATTAGTTGATAAAATCTGGAATTGCCTTTTCCAATGCCATTTTGTTTTCACTGTCCCTTATCTGTCTCTCTCCCTCACATTTACTGGTCTGCATTACCCTTAATGAGGAGAAAGTGAGGACTGCAGATGCTGGGGATTAGAGTCGAGAGTGTGGTGCTGGAAAGGCACAGCAGGTCAGGCAGGATCTGAGGAGCAGGAGAGTCGATGTTTTGGGCAAAAGTCCTTTATTAGGAATTCCTGCTCCTCGGATGCTGCCTGACCTGCTATGCTTTTCCAGCACCACACTCTCAACATTACCCTTAATGAGCTTTGCATGCAAATTAATCAGTTAGAAAATACAGGTGAGCTATTGATGGTGGTTAATAAGTGGGAAAAAAATAACATGAAATTTGATGGTGGGGAAAATAAATGTTTGGTTGTCTGTAAAAGAACACTTCTGGATATAAAAGGAAACAAAAGGAAGAAAGAAAATATAATCTGGAATTGAACAGTAGCCTTAGTGATGCTGAGCATGAAATCATCATCATTTGTTGTCAGAATTGATCTTGCTGATGATATCCATAATGTTTCATGAAAGATCTCACTTTTTTAACAAATGCAGCTATGATCAACAGAATTGTAATGGGGAATTGTTTTACTGGAAGTGAACATGGCATTTATTGAAGTTGGCTGTCTATGTGGAAATTCCATGTTTTAAGAATTCGATTGTTAATTCAGGTGATAAGGGTGGAGTGATGTTAGTGCTATGCATTAGGTCGAATATCAGTGGGTGCCCAGATAAAATTGGTCGAAATACCATCCTCCTCTGGTGCTGGAGGGAGCTAAATGTTTTCAATTTTTAATTATTCCATTAAGTGAAGGTAAATAAACCTTAGGGGGGTTGTTCTGAAGTTTGTCTTCTGAAGAGAGAAGGAGTGGTTTGTGCCTCATCTCTCTGGAATGAGAGGGGGTCTAATTGAAGAATATAAGATGCTAAAGGGGATTGACAAAGTAGGTGGAGGAAGGATGTTTCTTTGTGTGCATCAATCTGGAACGCAAGGTCATATTTCTGGGATAAGGGGTAGCAGATTTAAAATGGAGATGAGGAGGAATTTCTTCTCTCAAAGTGTCATGAATCTGAGGATTCACTCCCCACGACTGTGACGGATGCTGGGACATTGAGTAAATTGAAGGGGGAGATAAACAGATTGTTAGTTAGTAATGAGTTAAATGGTTATGGGGAGCAGGCAGCAAATTGGAGTTGAGATCAAGATAAGATCATTCAGGACTGTACTAGAGAGGGGAGTGGGCTCAATTCGCCTACCTCCTGCTCCTTTTTAATTTCATTCACAGGATGAGGGCATTGCTAGGCAGCATTTATCATCCATTCCTAATTGTCCAGTGGACAGTCAACCACACATTGCTGTGGGTCTGGAGTCACATGTAGATCATGCCGGGTAAGGACAGTAGATGGCTTTTTTTCCTGACAATTGGCCCACAGTCATCATTAGACTCTCAGAACAGGGGGCCCACGCAGTAAGTGGGCTCCGCTGATGCCTCAGCTAAATATATGCATAGTAAACGCACAGACGTCTATATATGAATGATTACTCGATCTCTGTATGCAAAAAAATGGAATGTTTACATATGTAAGGCATGACCAATTGTACCGTCATCAAAATATTTTTATGAATAAAGTATATTTTTGAAATTTAAAAAAATTAGACTCTTAATTCCAGACTTTGCATTTGATTCAAATTCCACCATCAATGTGGCAGGATTTGAACTTGAATCCCCAGAACATTATCTCAGTCTCTGGGTCAACAATCTAGTGATAATACAACTAGGCCACCATGTGTTCTTAACTCCACTCCAGCCCAAATCAGCAGAGTTATTTTCAATTTATGCCAGTCAGTCATGTCCAGTTTATCATCATTCCCATTCCAAAGAGTTAGCTGTTTCACATTTTGTCTCTCTCTTGCTCCTGAGGAGGAAGGACTGGGTTTCAAATCCAAGTCTGTGAAATAGAGGCTGGCTTTCCCAAAGCAGTGTTGAGGGACTGTTGTAATCCAAATCGGTCAGCAGGTGGCGCCTTCTAAACGACGTCTTAAATTAAGGTCCTGTTTGCCCTCCCGGGGCATGTAAAAGACCAAGTGCCAATAAAGACATTCTCCTTGATGCCCTGGAAAATATTAATGCCTCACATTATATCACTGCATTAGATTTAGTTGCCACTTTAGAGCATTGCGTTTTGTGGAATCTTGCTGTGCACAGATTGGCTAAGGTGTTTCCTGCATAACAATTATTAAACTTCAAAAGCATTGGTGGATTCAATGCTTCATAAAGGCACTATTCAATGCTCTTTCCTTTTAAGTAGGAATTTCAAGATAGAAATTTATCGTTACTTGTAGCTGTAAAAATACAATAGATTGCGTTGAAGATACTGCAAAATCATCACCATTTAACTACATACGTTTTACATTTTAAAAAAAGACAAAGTGAAGACAAGTTGATTTATTGTTCATTCCACGGCCTCTTGGCTTCACAAACTGTCTGCTGCTGAAGACTGGGGTCTCTCGAAACTACCAAAGACTGGGGGCCTCTCAAAACTGCCAAAGACTGATGGCCTCTCAAAACTGCCAAGGACGTGTCAAAACCACCGAGCACTTGGGCCTGTCAAAACTGCCAAGAACTGGGTTAGTCCAAACCATGAGAACAGGGGCCTAACAAAATTGCCAAGAACCGGGGCTTGTTGAAACTGCCCATAACCAGGACCTATTGAAATGGGGCCTGTTGAAACTGCTGAAATCCGAGGCCCATCGAAACCGCTGAGGACCTGAGGCTGTCCAACTGAAAACGCTGCACCTCAGCAGCAGAAAGAAGAAAAGATGGATCTGATATAAAAGATGAAACATAGAAATAATAATAATAAGGAACAATTAAAGAAGAATGTAGCAGGTCACCCAAGAGGGACTGGATGGGCCAAGAGGCCAAACATTGCTTAACCTGCCATGTCCGCCATCTTGCTCTCTTTGTCTGAGCTCACCTGATTCCTCTCCACAACAGCAACAAGGAAGAAAACTCCCTGCTCTCTGTTTGCTGTGTGTTCCCCTTGCACCAGAATACAGTGCCAAAGTAGATGTTTGATACAGGAAGAAAGCTTGATGTTCCAGAAATGAAGAAATACTACATCACCCAATAGGAATCACCTTTACTCGACAAATTATACAGAAAGCACATGACTGTCATGGCGATGTCCGGCACAAATAAAGACGCTGATACTTTCAGCATATGTATGAATAATACAATATAAATTAACAAATCAAATAGAGCAAACCTCTAAAAAATGAAACACTTTACAAGACTGGTATTTCTTGACAAAAGAATGGCATGTCCATATCGTAATGAATGGACAAACTGGCAACTGACTTGTGTTGAGAGAGACTGAGTGAATAGCCACATGTATATGGGCATTTTAGATTATACACCATTAACTTCTCACAGGATTTTTTTAATGAGGAAAGGTTGCATAGATTTAGACAATAGACAATAGACAATAGTGTAGGAGTAGGCCACTCTGCCCTTCGAGCCAGCACCACCATTCATTATTATCATGGCTGATCATCCACAATCAGTATCCTGTTACTCTCTTATCACCATCACCCTTGATTCCACTCTCTCTAAGAGCTCTATCCATCTCTTTCTTGAAAGTATCCAGAGACTTGGCCTCCACTAACCTCTGGGCAGAGCATTCCATATATCCACCACTCTCTGGGTGAAGAAGTTTCTCTTCAACTCTGTTCTAAATGGCCTCCCCCTTATTTTTAAACTGTGTCCTCTGGTTCTCGACTCACCCATCAGCGGAAACATGCTTCCTGCCTCCAGAGTGTCCAATCCTTTAATAATTTTATATGTCTCAATCAGATCCCCTCTCATCTTTCTAAATTCAAGTGTATACAAGCCCTGTCGCTCCAATCTTTCAACATATGATAGTCTGCCATTCTGGGAATTGATCTCGTGAACCTACGCTGCACTCCTTCAATAGTCAGAATGTCTTTCCTCAAATTTGGTTGGCATGGATGAGTTGGACCGAAGGGTCTGTTTCCATGCTGTACATCTCTTTTGACTCTATGACTCTAAAACTGCACACAATGCTCCAGGTGTGGTCTCAACAGGACCCTGTACAACTGCAGAAGGACCTCTTTGCTCCTATACTCAATTCTTCTTGTTATGAAGGCCAGCATTCCATTAGCTTTCTTCACTGCCTGCTGTACCTATATGCTTGCTTTCATTGACTAATGTACAAGAACACCTAGATCTCGTTGTACTTCCCCTTTACCTAACTTCAATCCATTTAGATAGTAATCTGCCTTCCTGTTCTTGCCACCAAAGTGGATAACCACACATTTATCCACATTAAACTATCATCTGCCATGCATCCGTCCACTCACCAAGCCTGTCCCAGTTAGCCTGTATGCTCATAACATCCTCCTCACATTTCACCCTGCTACCCAGCTTTGTGTCATCAGCAAATTTGCTAATGTTACTTTTAATAGCTTCATCTATATCATTGGTGTATATTGTAAACAGCTGCGGTCCCAGCACCGAACCTTGTGGTCTGTATTCATTGAAGTATAGAAGAATGAAAGGTGTTCTTATTGAAACATGTAAGATTCTTAGGGGACTTGACAAGACACATGCAGAAAAGTTGTTTCCCCTTGTCGAAGAGTCTGGGACCAAAGGACAACATCTCAGAATAAGGAGGCCCACATTTAAAACAGAAACAAAGGGTAACCTTTTCTCTCACAGGGGAGCAAATCAGTGCCACTCCTTACAACAGAGGGCTGTTGCGGATGGAATATTACATATACTCACCATTAAATTGCACAGATTTTAATCAGTAACTGACTTGAGGATTATGGGACTAGAAAGGAATGTGGGGTTGAGGGCTATCGGGTCAGCCATGATCTCAATGAATAGCAGAGCAGAATTGATGGACTGAATGGTCTACTTCAGCTCCCCCGTCTAATGATCTTCCTGTGTGTTTTATGAAGTTGCTATGCTTTGAAATTATTCTTTCATTAAAACTACCACAAAAATCTAACTATTAATTAATAGTGTCAGTACCCCTTTAAGACTACGATAGTTGTTGATTGTCAATAAAATTTCGTTGTAAGTAAACAGCTATAAGCACATATTTTCTTTTCATCAGGTTTTCAGAGGTTTGGAAAGTGTAAAAAATTCATCTTACTTTACATTTGTGTTTTTTAAATCTCTCTCAATCAAGTGTTTCTTTAATGTCAGGCACAGAAAAATAAATAAAGAGAGGTTAAAAAAAAGTTGTCCTAAAACAAGCAAAAGCAGAAGTGGCTGGAGAACCTCAACAGGTTTGGCAGCATCTGTGCGGAAAACGCAAAGTTTTTATTTCAAGTCCCTTGACCTTGAGAATGAAACTTGTCCTCCTCCTTATTCCCTCTGTTTATTTTCTCTGTTGCTCAAATAGATTGGTTAAGGAGATAGATTGTAAATTCCGTCACTCACCAAATTCCCAGAAGCCCTGTTGTCTTGGCCACAGTATTGTCAGGTTGCATTCCCAGCAACTTTATGAATAAAACATTTAAAAACCTGAATGGGTGCCAACAAGTCCCAGTAACACCAAAGTGCCTTGCACCAGCAAATTCTGACTCAGTGCAGATTCAATTACGAAGGAGGTGGATTCAAAAGGGCTATTTTTCCTCTCATTTTGAGTAAGCTGCATATCAGAATACTTTACACTGATTAAGGAAGGATGTAGCAGCCCCCTCCAGATGCACATGCAGTTGTTAAACTGGCTATGACAGAATGGGGGCAGTTTGATTAAGATGTGTAAGACGCAATGATTAGTGATAGCACTGAAGGTCTATTGTTGGAGTGCATTGGGGTTCTTCAGACAAAGGACTTGTACTTGAAAAGCGTGCATGCAGTGTTAATGATGGGCCTGTACTGTACTTGGGAGGGATGCAAAAAATATTGATTTTGGGGAAAAGGAAGTGGAAGGAATTTTGACAAAATTATCAAGAGGTTTGGCAAGTAATGTTGTCTGTATTTATTTTTGAAGCATGAATAATGAGAGTTGATTTTTATTCTTATAAAGTCATAGTCATAGAGATGTACAGCACAGAAACAGACCCTTCAGTCCAACCCCGTCCATGCCGGCCAGATATCCCAACCCAGTCTAATCCCACCTGCCAGCACCCGGCCCATATCCCTCCAAACTCTTCCTATTCATAAACCCATCCACTTGCCTTTTAAATGTTGCAATTGTACCAGCTTCATATCACTCTCTGAGTGAAAAAGTTGGTGCTTAGGTCTCTTTTATATCTTTCCTCTCTCACCCCAAACTTATCCCCTCTAGTTCTGGACTCCCCCAACCCCAAGGAAAAGACTTTCTCTATTTATCTTATCCATGCCCCTCATGATTTCACAGACCTCTGTAAGGTCACCCTTCAGCCTCCAACGCTCCAGGGAAAACAGCCCCAGCCTATACAACTTCTCCCTATAGCTCAAATCCTCCAATCCTGGCAGCATCCTTATAAATCTTCTCTGCACCCTTTCAAGTTTCACAACATCCTTCCAAACAGAGGGAGACCAGAATTGTATGCAATATTCTATTTGTTATACTGTGTAATGCTAGCCCGGTCACTGAAGTCCCTTTAACAGTAAAATGCATATGTATCAATGTCTGTTGAATCCTGCAATACTAAGTTGCCCGTATCTGTTTCTAATGTAATGGGAGCTGTCATCTGCATTGTTGCATCAGGTTCAAATAATCTTCCAAATGGGGGCAAAGCCTATCCCATAGTGATAGCTCAATATTGGGCTCAGTGAAGGTGCTTTTATTAAAGGATTGCCTATTCATGGCTGCCTGCAAAGAGAAGCTCATTGGCTCCTGACCGTAACTAATCAAGCCCTGACCAGATGGCTGTAACCTGGTTATGGAAGAGGATAAAACTTCCACAAAAGGTAAAGCTTTTAATTGGAGCAAGACAACTTTAATGATATAAGACAAGAGTTTTGAAATGTTGATTGGAGTAGATGGACTGACAAGTGGGAGATGCTCAAGAGTGTGATGAAGAGAGTTCCGAGTAATTTTGTTCCTGTTAGAGTTAAGGGTAAAGCTGGTAAGATCAAGGAACAATGATTAGAGTCATAAAGGTATATAGCATGGAAACAGACTCTTCAGTCTACCCTGTTCATGCTGACCAGATATCCCAAGCCAATCTAGTCTCATTTGCCAGCACACATCCCTCCAAACCCTTCCTATTCATATACCAATCCAAGGGTCTCTTCTATGTTGAAATTGTACCAGCCTCCACCACTTCCTCTGGCAGCTCATTCCATGCATGTACCACCCTCTGTGTGAAAGAGTTGCCCGGTAGGTCTCTTTTATATCTTTCCTCTCTCACCCTAAACCAATGCCCTCTGGTTATGGACTCCCCGAACCCAGGGAAAAGACTGTGTCTATTTATCCTATCCATGACCCTCATAATTTTGCAAACCTCTATAAGGTCACCCCTCAGCCTCCAACACTCCAGGGAAAACAGCCCCAGCCTGTTCAGCCTCTTCCTATTATGAATAATAAAGGTTCTAGTCAAGAATAAAAGACAATCTTATTTTCGATATAGACAACTTGGTTCAACTGAATCTCTTAATCAATATAAAGTGCGTTGACACATTCTTAAGAGAGAAATCAGGAAGGCAAAGAAGGGATATGAGATAACATTGCCATAGAGTTAATGATGGCTGTTGTTTCTCTAGGATGCGGGATTTCAAGACAAGGCCGCATATTTTAAAGTTAAGAAGAAAGAAATTCAAAAAAAGACGAGAGGCAAATGTTTTACACAGAGACTCGTGGAATGAACATCCTTAGGAAATGGTGGATGTGGGTAAAATTACAATGTTTAAAAGACATTTGAATAGCTATATTAATAGGAAAGATTTGGAGGAATATGGGCCAGGAGTAGGCAGGTGAGATGAGTTTAGGTTTGGATTAGGTTCAGCATGGATAGGTTGGACCAAAGAGTCTGTTTCAATGCTATCTGACTTGATGACTCTAAACTCTATAACTCTATGACTGTATGAACAACAGATGGCCGGTCAGGGCAACACAGTGGCACAGTGGTTAGCACTGCTGCCTCACTGCACCAGGGACCTGGGTTTGATTCCAGCCTTGGGTGAACATCCGTGTGGAGTTTGCACATTCTCCCTGTGTCTATGTCGGTGTCTGCCAGGTGCTCCAGTGCGCAGGTTGGGTGGATTGACCATGGGAATTTTTTCTTGTAGCCCCCAGGAATGTGTAGGTTGGGTGGATTAGCCATTTTAAATGTAGGATAATGGGGATAAGGTGGGGGGGGGGGAGGTGACCTTCAGAGGCTCGGTGCAGAACGGCCTTTTTCCACACTATAGAGACTCTATAATGATGTGTGACCCCTATGTTTCAGTGATGTCACCTTGTGAGTTCTCCTCAGGGCTGCAAGGATGAAAAGAAAGCTCTCATCGACACAGATAGTGGGTCATGTAAAGATGGACAACAGATCGAACTTTTGTATCCTTGAGGTCATCCCAGGACCTGGCTCCATCAGTAGAAGTCCATCGATGCACATAATTTCTCTGCCCAAGTGAGTTGTCTAAGGCAAGAGTATTGGGTAGGCAGGGAATGATTAGAATGTAGTAAAGGAGCCAAACAGGTAACATTTCTTGTTACTGGCACATCATTGCCAGTCCCTCAAGGGTGGCCATTCCATGTTATTGGCCTACCATAAACAAGTATTGCACTTATCCCATGAGATGAGCTATTTTCCTTCTTACTCTTACAAGAAAAGCTGGCAGGCTGTGTCAAAGAGAGGAGCAAAACCTATAGATCCTGCCACTCCCATGGAAAAAGGGATCTTTAACATGGCAGAGGGCAGGATCACCATTGAACAGCTGATCTGAGACAGGAGTGACGAACCAGGAGGATGAATGATTGAATGCAGGAGACAAAGGTCTATCTAGCATGCACAAAGCATAGTGCCTGTGTAACCATGGGATTTGCTTATTAGAGTTCTTCCTCAGAAAGTAAAAGACCATGAACAATTAAATGGTCTCAAAGGTGAGTGGATAGATTTTTGATCAAAAGCTATTCATGCGTTATAAGGGGGAATTAGGAAAGTGGAGTGAAGGCCACAATTCGAGCAATCGAGGCTGAAGGGGCCAAATGGTCTTCTCCTGCAAGTACTTTGTGTAATCCTGTGACCACTGCTGGCAATGTGGAGCTCCATAGCAACTTGGATGGGATGAGGAAATGAAGACCCCTCGATGCCCTTTGATGTTTCTCTTCCCTTACCGAGGCCTGATTGTGCTGAGGGAAATAAAGGTGGAGATGTCAGGGATCACAGAGATCAGAGGAACAACAGGGTGACTCAGATAGTGTGGTGTGACAGCATTTTCCACATTCCTGATGAAGAGGTTATGCTCGAAACATCAACATTTCTGCTGCTCAAATGCTGCCTGACTGGCTATGTTTTTCCAGCACCACGCATATTGACTCTAATCTCCAGCATCTGCAGCCCTGACTTCCTCCTAGCATTTTCCACACCCTCTACCAGCAAACACCAACTCTTGAAATTACTAACATTGCATTTACTTTCCTAACTGCCAACTGAACCTTAAAGTGAATCATTAACTAGGACTCCCAAGTCCCTTTGTGCATCTAATTTGCAAATACAGAAGATCGGAAGTCACATTTGGCACATAGAGTCATAGAGATGTACAGCATGGAAACAGACCCTTTGGTCCAACCTGTCCATGCCGACCAGATATCACAACCCAATCTAGTCCCACCTGCCAACACCCGACCCACATCCCTCCAAACCCTTCCTATTCATATACCCATCCAAATGTCTCTAAATGTTGCAATTGTACTAGCCTCCACCACTTCCTCTGGCAGCTCATTCCATACACACACCACCCTCTGTGTGAAAAAGTTGCCCCTTAGCTCTCTTTTATATCTTTACCCTCGCACCCTCAACCTATGCCCTCTAATTCTGGACTCCCCGACCCCAGGGAAAATTTATCCTATTTACTCTATCCAACATGTCCAGGAAATCAGTAGGGGGCTCCAATCTATTTGATGAATGAAGTGAGCATGTGCACAATGTTCACCAGATTGGATCCTGATGCACCAAGTGTGTTTTAGGAAAACAGCATGGTCAGATCCAATTACCGGTCAGGATCAGACATCAAAATGCTTACACATTGTTTTCCCTTGTCCACGTGCTGGTTGTCTTGCTGACAACTTGCACCATGTTTAATTTTAGTCTGCTTGTTTTTTAAACTCCAGGGGTCATGACCCTTTGGAATTCTCTGCCACAGAGGGCTGTGGAAGCTCAGATGCTTTGAGTAAGGTGAAGGTGAAGTTTCCCAATGGCGGACAGGGTTATGGGGTTGGTAGTGGGGGCGGGGTGATGAGTAAAGGGTATTCAAGTGTTTGATCAGCCATGATCACAAAGAATGATGGGGCAGTCTCAAAGGGCTGCATGGCCTACTTCTGTCCCTGCATTGCTATCGTAAACATATCATAGCGGTGGGGAGAACTATGACTGTGTAGGTGCCCATAGGTCAATTCGCAATGGTAAGCCCAACTGTTTGAATACGACTGAAGAAGGTATTGGTTTCTGAGATGTGTTGCATGTCCCCAGGGGTGAAGCTGCAATGTGACGCGATTTATATATTAATGTAGAATGGTGTTGGGCATCCGAGCAAAACTATGACAATCACATGATTCTATTCTAATGTTCTACTGCTTTTCATTGGCTGCTGTTAACAGTCCAGATGATCAAAAATATATCCATTCATACACAAATGTGGTTGTTCACTCTGCAGAAGCCCACAGACATAATGCAGTTATGTTGCTTCTAATTGCAGTGATTTTCATTCACTCACCATTTAATTTAACATGAGTAAACGTACTGGAAAAGATCTGTGATAGACTGACTATAACATCTAATTACAGTTATCTGTGTGAACAGGACTGTGCTGGGAAGGTAGGTTTGGCCTTGAGGGACAATAAAAACTGAATCTCTTTGAAAATTGATATTATGGGTGAGATATAACATTGCCATGTTGCTTTGAAACCATCTCTTCTCTTTTAAATTAAAGATGACCATTTCAAATTAAAAATTCCCTTTAGGACACTATAGTTCTTCAGAATTTGGCAAAAGAAGCTGAATCAACCCAAAAGAAACAACACAGCAATGTTCCCCTATGTTTTCGCAAAGCTTGAAAGGAACTGGTATGTGGAAATGTAAGTTAAATAGACTGAGATGAGTAAAATACCTTCACCCAGTAGTCATGATTTGGAGAAGCCAGTGTTGGACTGGGGTGTACAAAGTTAAAAATCACACAACACCAGGTTATAGTCCAACAGATTTAATTGGAAGCACTAGCTTTCGGAGCTTTCGGTTGGCAACATACCTGATGAAGGAGCAGCGCTCCAAAAGCTAGTGTGCTTCCAATTAAACCTGTTGGACTATAACCTGGTGTTGTGTGATTATTAACTTTGTTCACCAGTAAGTAGTGAGCCTGTGGAAGTCTCTGCCACAGAAAGTGGTTCAGGCCAACAAGTTGAATACTTTCAAGAGGGAGTTAGATATAGTTCTGAGGCCTAAAGGGATCAAAGAGTATAGGATAGAGCAGGAACAGGGCAATTGGTTGAACAGCCAAAGGTTTATTGAACTGCAGTATAGAACGTATTCTTCCAGTTGCAATGGCAAAATTATGCAATAGCAATTGAGTTAAGCAAGGGATTTGAACAAATAAAACTGGCAGCTACGAACTCAGTTAGTAGTGTTAGGGAAGGGCTATAATAAGCTTAACTGCATGACAAAACTCACCGAGGAGCAGAAGAGCCAGACTGGAGAAAAGCTTTGAAGACACATTTTAAGCACTCTACTGATGTTACAGTGAACATAGTGGAAGATGCCTGAGAAACATAGAAAATAGGTGCAGGAGTAGGCCATTTGGCCCTTCGGGCCTGCACCACCATTCGATATGATCATGGCTGATCATGCAATTTCAATATCCGATTCCAACTCTCCCCCCATGCACCATGATCCCTTTATCCACAAGGGCCATGTCGAGCTCCCTCTTGAATTATCTAATGAATTGGCCCCAACAGTGGGAGAGAATTCTATAGGTTCACAACTCTCTGAGTGAAGAAACTCTTCCTCACCTCAGTCCTGAATGGCTTACTCCCTATTCGTAGATTGTGACCTTTAGTTCTGGACTTACCCAGCATTGGGAACATTCTTCCCACATCTAGCTTGTCCAGTCTCAGTAAGGTTTTATATGTTTCTGTGAGATCCTTCCTCATGGTGAGTACAAGTCCAGTCAATCCCGTTTGTCCTCATATGTCAGTCCTGCCAGCCTGAGAGTCACCTTCGCTGAAGGTGAACTTTCGCTGGACTCCCTTAATAACAAGAATGTCCTTCCTCAGACTAGGAGAACAAAAATGCAAGCAATACTCAAAGTGTGGCCTCAGTATGGCCTTGTACAACTGCAAGGAGAAAGTGAGGTCTGCAGATGCTGGAGATCAGAGCTGAAAATGTGTTGCTGGAAAAGCGCAGCAGGTCAGGCAGCATCCAAGGAACAGGAAATTCGACGTTTCAGGCATAAGCCCTTCAGCAGGAATCCTGATGAAGGGCTTATGCCCGAAACGTCGAATTTCCTGTTCCTTGGATGCTGCCTGACCTGCTGCGCTTTTCCAGCAACACATTTTCAGCTTGTACAACTGCAGCAAGACACCTTTACTCCAATACTCAAATCCTCTCACTATGAAGGCTAGCATGCTGTTAGCTTTCCTCACTGTCTGCTGCACCTGCCTGATAACCTTCAGCCACTGTTCCACCATGACACCCAGGTCCCATTGCACCTCACCTTTACCTCAGCTGCCACTATTCAGCTAATAATCAGCCTGCCTTCCTATTTTTGTGACCAAAGTGGATAACCTCACATTTATCCACATTATGTTGCATTTGCCAAGTACTTGCCCACTCAGCCCACTTGTCCAAGTCACCCTGCAGCCTCTTAGCATCTTCCTCACAGCACACACTGCCACCCAGCTTAGTGTCATCTGCAAATTTGGAGATATTGCATTCAATTTCTTTATTTAATCGTTAATGCATATTGTGAACAGTTGGGTCCCAGCATTTCCCCCACCAGTGATGTCAAGCTAACCTATCTCTCATTGCTCATTTTCTCTCTCTTCTTAAAAAATGGAGTTACATTAGCTACCCTCAATTGATGATTAGATTAGATTCCCTACAGTATGGAAACAGGCCCTTCAGCCCAACAAGTCCATACCGACCCTCCAAAGATTAACTTACCCAGGCCCCTACCCGATATTTACCCCTGACTAATGCACCTAACACTATGGGCAATTTTGCATGGCCAATTCACCTGATCTGCACATCTTTGGATTGTGGGAGGAAACTGGAGCACCCGGAGGAAACCCACGCAGACACGGGCAGAATGTGCAAACTCCACACAGACAGTTGCCTAAGGTGGGAATCGAACCTGGTGCTGTGAGGCAACAGTGCTAACCGCTGATCCACCGAGCCACCGATTTGTTAAACACCTCGCGAATGGCCTAAACAAGAACAGAAGTTTTATGAAACACATGCATGCCGTCTATAAAATTATGCCCAAACTTCCAGTTGTCTGCTACTTCAATACACTTCCATGAGACACGCACGAGAATTCCTAGAATCATGGCACTCCAACCGGAACTCTATCAACAAATACATTGACTTGGATCCCATTTACCACCCCCTGAGAAAAAGAACCAGAAATGACATCACCATGGGAAATGACGTTATCACGGGAAATGACATCAACATCCCAAGGAGACCCAAACATATAAATAGAAAGCAGGCTGCGCCACTAGTGCTTCATCCAGAGGCTCACTAATGATGTTAACCTAGTATGGTGACGAAACATCTGAAAATGAACCTTCCAACTCAACAAGCAAACCTACATCCAGAACTTCAACCTGAGCTACAAATCTTCTCAAAACTCTCTAACACCTCCATGATCCCAGGCTAACATCTCTGCCTCAGGCTTGCTGCAATGCTCCAGAAAGGCTAAGCACATGTGGAGGAACATCTCTTCTTCTGCCTCAGTACCCTACAGCCTTCAGGACCGAATATAAAATCTTAACAATTTTAGACTGTGAACATATCCTTTCTCATCTATGACCTCCTTGTACAGCCTCAGTAGAACAATTTCTGCTATTGTATTCTAGCTCTCTTGAAATGAATGCTGATATTGCATTTGCTTCCCAAATGCCACTTGGCCCTGCATGTTAATTGAACCCCGAACAATGGAAATAGACTATTTTTTTTTGCTGCCTTTTACCAGATCGTTCTTGGATGTTTAAAGATGAAGCATGGAGTGGTATAAAGTGAGATGAGGAACAGGCCAATCCTGTGGTCTGGACCAACATGGATACAACTGAAAAATTGTGGCTTCCTGTGATACGGAAATCTATTGCTTTGCGAGTGTCAACACACTAACAACAAGCGAGATTACTTCCGGCATTTTTCAAACATGGATCAGGAAAATGGACAAAATGTTTTTTTGTTGGAAGTAAATGAAGACTCATCATCAGTCCAGAAAACTGCCCGACCCAAACTGGCATCATTGACTTCAAATGTTCTTGACTCCCCAATCCACAACCAAGCTAATAAATCAAGTAATTAGGAACCTAAAAACCTACTGTTCATCTCTCAGGTTATCAAGGGCACTGATAAAAAGCAGGAGTACAGTTGTTCCCAAACCCATCTTCATGATGAAGGCGTCAAAGAAAGAAGCCGTAATTATGATAAAAGCAAATTACTGCGGATGCTGGAATCTGAAACCAAAGGAGGAAATGCTGGAAAATCTCAGCAGGTCTGGCAGCATCTGTAAGGAGGGAAAAGGGCTGACGTTTCGAGTCTAACTGACTCTTTGTCAAAGCTTTGACAAAGGGTCAGTTAGACTTGAAACGTCAGCTTTTTTCCCTCTTTACAGCTGCTGCCAGACCTGCAGAGATTTTCCAGCATTTTCTCATTTGGAGCCGTTATTGTAAACTGCTTCCAATTCATTGTTTCATATGAACTATGACTGTGCAAGAGGCTGAGAAATTAGTAGGAGCACCGTGAGACGAGCCAAACAGAGAACAGCCAGAGAATTCCTGGAAGCTTGGCACTCATCCACGGACCCCATCAATAAACACATGGACCTGGACCCAGTATACCAACCACTACAATGAGTAACTAGAACTGGCAACCGGAAGCAGGGGGAGCAAAACCAAATAAATTCCAACCGACACGGTACAGCAGCGCTTCTCAGGAGGCTCCGCAGCACTGAGGATGCCGCCTAGACAGGGGATGAAATATCTGCAAATAAAATTCCCAGCCCAGTGCACATACCCACAACTGCAACACTAGACGCTGCACAACAAATCTGACAAATGAGGGAAGAATCATCTTTAACCAATGAGCTGGAGGTTGATGATGATCAGAAAGGTTTGCCCTGACAAATTGCAAGTAACATTCATGCCATACATCTGCAAGGCAATCTCCAACAAGATGGCAGAAGTGGGTACTACAAATGCTGGCAATTATAGAGTCAAGATTAGAGTGGTGCTGAAAAAGCACAGCAGGTCAGGCAGCATCTGAGGAGCAGGAAAATCAACATTTCGGGCAAAATATCCTTCATTAGGAATCTGATGATGGGCTTTTGCCCAAAACATCGACTTTCCTGCTCCTTGGATGCTGCCTGACTGGCTGTGTTTTACCAGCACCATTCCAATCTCCAACAAGAGATGATCTAACAATTGCTCTTTGATGTTCAGTCTTGCTGAGAGACAAAGAAACTGCAGATGCTGGGATCCAAGGAAGACCAAGCAGGAGGCTGGAAGAACACAGCAATGTCAGAAGGTGGAGAAGTCAATGTTTCAGGTGTAACCATGCATTGCAGAATTGTCACCTAAAAAAATCTTGAGGATTATCATTAGACCTGAAACTCAACAGGACTCACCACATAAACAAGTGGCTACAAGAGCAAGTCAGAGGCTAGGAATACTGCAGTGAGTTAACTCACCTCCTGACTCCCCAAAGCCTGTCCAACATCTGCACGGCACAAGTCAGGAGTTTGATAGAATATTCCGCACTCGACTGGATGAGGCAACTCTCAAGAAGCTCGGCACCATCTAAGTGAAGCAACCCATTTGGCACCACATTCACACTTCTGACAATGGGCTATCTTGACAAGATATGGAGCAGGCAGTGTTGGAATGGGGTGGACAAAGTTAAAAAAAATCACATAACACCAGGTTATAGTCCAATTGGTTTAATTGGAAGCACGAGCACTTCATCTCTGACAATGCAGTGTTCCCTCAGTTCTGTACTAGGAGTTCCAGCCTGCGTTTTAATGCTCAGTTCTCTGATGTGGGTAAATTAAACCCCACAACCTTTTGATTTGGATGTCAATGAGCTAACACTGACATTCAGTGTTATAATTTATAAATGGAATTTATAAATGAGCAAGCAGCCTGCTCACCTTTACTATTCAAATCAGGATCCGAATGTTATCTTAAGTGGAAAGGAGGAGATTAAAAGGAATGACTGAAATATTTTAATAATGATAACAGAGAAAGTGCAGTGGTCAGCAAGGCTGCAGAAAATCATTGCTGATTCAGGCTTACCACCATCTCTTGTCTTTACCTCTACGTCCATCAGATAACCCCCTCCCTCACCCGTCCTCCCCATAACCCTGTCACAACCCCATCCTGGGGCAAATTTCTATTCCCACTTCAAGGGGGATTGCTGCTGAATTGGACTCCAATGCTTGTCTGGGGCAGGCTGAAATTTCATTCATTATTTTAAAGTGTAGAGACAAGGCCATTCGGCCCAACAGGTCTATCACATCATCAGGTTTGCTGTCTTATTGCCTGCTGTTGATACAATCTTTGGTGGAAGCAGAATCCTTGAATTTCTTTTTCTGGGGAGTTCTTTGATGGATTTGTCATCAACAAGGGTAAGAAAAGTCATCAGAGGTAAGCAGGAATGTGGAGTAATCAGACCAGCCTTGCCCTTTTGAGTGGTAAAGTAGACTTGAGCGTCCCGGTGGTCTACTCCCAATCCTTGTGATGTTAACAACCACGATCTCAAAAAAAAAGTTTCTCTCGGAACTGGGCAAAGATGGACTATTACCAGTGGAAGTTGGGCAGTATTAATACGTGAGGTCTCTCAGTCACACAAACCTATTTATACAGACTTCAGAACATTGGCAAAACCTACACAGAATTCCTGAGAGGGATTGTTGAGTAGATCAATGAGTTTCGAAGCAAGCAGCATTTTACTTTAATGAGCGCTGTCAGCAGGTTACAGGAGGGTTAAGGTCAATAGTGACCTCGTAACTCAACGACGTAGCTTTAAGGAAGTCTTGTATTCCCTAGATGCCGAAACTACTCTTCAAGAAGTTGAAATATTCTAGTGATTATCGAGGAAGCTAATAGGACTTAAGTACAATTTGATGATAGAGAAACTAAGGTAGAACCTGGCAAAGCAAGCAGCTCTAAAGTTGATATTAATATCCTCATCGGTGAGGGCACTAATTTCCTCCTAGGAGTATTGAATTGTATTGCATTCCTGAACACATTAAGGTCTGAAATGTTGGACTTGCTAAAACAGGAACCAATTACAGCAGGATTCTCTGAAGTGGGACCAATGTTCAGGCTTAATCTAAATGTGTTGTGAGAAAAATACAAACAGATTCAAAACATAAAAGAAACAATGTCGAGTTCTGAAAGGAAAGGAATTCAACATCATGGAATAAAATAAAGAATTCTCGCCGTTGAAATGAAAACAGAATTTGCTGGAGAAACCCAGTAACTGGAGAGTCTGAAGAAGGGTCACCAGACTCAACATGTCAACCCTGCTTTCTTTTCACAGCTTCTGCCAGCTGTTGGAGCTCAGGTGTGTCTCCCTTATCAGCTCATGATGATCTGTGTTTCAGTTTCTCCAGCAAGTTCTATCTTTGACATAGAAACATAGAAGATAGAAACCATTCAGCCTTTCGAGCCTGCTTCGCCATTCATCATGATCATGGCTGATCGTCTAATAGCCTGATCCTGCTTACTCCTCATAACCTTTGATCTTATTCGCCCCAAATGCTGTACCTAGCTGCCTCTGCAATACATTCAATGTTTTTGCATCAACTACTTCATGTGGTAATGAATTCCACAGGCTCACCACTCTTTGGGTGAAGAAATGTCTCTGCATCTCTATCCTAAATGGTCCACTCTGAATCATCAGACTGTGACCCCTGGTTCTGGATGCACCTACTATTGGGAATATCCTCCCTGCATCTACCCTGTCTAGTCCTGTTGGAATTCTATAAGTTTCTATGAGACTCCCCCCCCCCACCCCCCTCATTCATCTGAACCTCAGCGAAAACAATCCAAATCCGGTCAATCTCTCCTCATACATCAAGCCCGCCATCCCCGGAATCAGCCTGGAAAACCTTCACCACACTCCCTCGAGAGCAAGAGCATTCTTCCTCAGAAAAGGAGACCAAACCTGCCCACAATATTCTCGGTGTGGCCTCACCAACTACCTGTATAACTGCAACAACACACCCCTGCTCCTGTACTTGAAACCTCCCACTATGAAAGCCAACATCCCATTTCCTGTCTATACTGTCTGCTGCACCTGCATGCTTACCTTCAGCGACTGGTGCACAAGGACGCCCAGGTCCCACTGCACACTCCCCTCTCCCAGTTTCCATGTTTCCTATTAAATACCACATGTTTCATTCACTCCCTTTTGCTCAATATTTCATCTCGAAACTTTGATATTCTCCTTGAAACTCTTCCGACCCTTGATAAACATGGGGCTGGGGAGTGGGCAGCAATAGGGAGGAATCAAATCAGCCCTGATTTTATTAAATAGTAACGCAAGCTCGATGGGCCAATGACCTACATAGCTCTTAATCCGTTTGTAACTCCTTCCCAGTCCACTCCCTTATTATCTCTTAAAACTATGTCTTTGACAAAGCGATCACTTACTGCTCTGCTCATCTCCATTACCAGCTCATTATGATCAGTGCGGTGCTTTTATTATAAATGAAAGTTATTTTTTCAACAATGTTGAAAATATAATCCTTTAAACAAGAAGCATGGGTATTATGTAAGCTGTAATCTGTCTGAATTATTCTGGATGGGTTGGTGCAGCAATAGCTGGAGCACAATGTGAATGATGACATAAAGACGCAGATTTTCCACTCTTTGTTCTGTCGGAGATTGGAAGTACAGTCTAAAACATGCCTGGTGCCCATGGAACTCCTGACAAAAAGATTTCATGCAAATTGCCCGGGCAGTATGAACTTGGAACAGGTGATCTGTGCCCTTGCTGAGCTCCTCTGTGAAAGTTCACCAATCCTTGTGTGAATCTGGGGTAACTATCTAGTGGGCTACCTCATCATTCTGATCCAACCAGACCCACCCTGACGATGCCACGGTCTGACCTGATCCAACCCAACTAACCCTTACTACCCATTAGCTCCCTCAACCAGGCCTGACTGACACACCATTTCACTGCCCACACGACCAGACCTAAAGATCTCTGCTGGATTAGAGAGGTGCTGAAAAAGCACAGCAGGTCAGGCAGCATCCGAGGAGCAGGAAAATCGACATTCCGGGCAAAAGCCCTTCATGAGGAATAGACCTCTGCTGCCCCCTGAAATGCCTTAGCCAGCTAGCACTGTCCCTGTTTACTGTCAAGTCACATCAAAAATATATATGGAGATGTCTGAGCCATGTGATAGTGTGGAGGGAGTTGGAAGGAGAAGAAATCTAACATCATGCGAAGGTAATATATGTATAGATCAAGCTGTAAATTGGGTTGTTCCAGAGAGTACAGGAGCATTATTTTCCAAGACTGAACAGAATTAGACACCTACACACAAAATCCTAATCATCTAATATCCTGCCAAGCCACCGGCCACTTCACCCACCCACCACCTCACCCATCGGCCATCTCACTCACCCACCAACTCACCCACCTGCCACCTCACCCACCTGTCAACTCACCCACCTGCACCTCACCCACCTGCCACTTCACCCCTTCACCACCTCACCCATCTTACATCTCACCCACCCACCATCTCACCCACCTGCCACCTCACCCATTTGCCACCTCACCCACCTGTCACCTCACCCACCTGCCATTTCACTCACCTGCACCCTACCGACCTGCACCTCACCCACCTGTCACCTCACCCACCCAACATCTCACCCACCTGCCATTTCACCGACCAGCTTTCTCACACAGCTGCCACCCTATCCATAGACTCCATAACAACCTGCCACCTCACCCATCTGCCACCCAAGCAGCTTGAACCCTGTTACCCAGTCTGCCCATTCAATCTGGTTGCTTAAACTGACCATGAGATAATGAGTGCCCCTGAAGTGGATCTGATTTGTTTTCTCTCACTCCCTCGCAGTCTGAGGGAGGTCTCCAAGAGAGATGGCAGCTGGGTGAGTTAGCAGTCTCTTGTTCCTGGAGAAACCGAGTTTGGAAATCCCAGCAAGAGATGAGGAGTAGCTTCTTTTTTCTTTTTTTTTCTGCGGAGACTCTAAATCTCTTAGTTATATTTCTTTTCCCCCCACACTACTGCCTAACTGCGGTAGTGCTTATATTTTTCCCAGCACCCATGTTGTGTGTGAGGGTGTGAGACACAGTGAAAGACAACAGGTGTACAAATTTCCACCACCAGGAAGAAAGGAAACACCCAAGTGGCCAGTGATAAGCAGTGCCCTTCTCAAAGGGCAATACTGTGTGATCAGAAAAGTGAAGGGGAGGGCAGAAATTAAATCAAAATAGAGTTGGAGGGGAAATAAAATATTCCACTCTCTGTGGTGCCCACCTATCCCTGAAAATCTCGAGGGTGTTGGTAGATACCGTGTGTTCCTTCTCCAGGGACACCCCGGCTCTGACATAACCACAGAAGAGGGAAGGCAATTGCCCTTAATGACCCCCTCCACGGCCCGCTGCTTGGACCTGTTTATGACCAGTTTGGCCAGGCCTAGGAGCAGACTCATGAGGAGGTCCTCTGATCTACCCTCCCCATTCTGCACCGGCTGAGGAGTATCTTCTACTCGGGACACACTTTCAGCCAAGCAGCAATATGCTGATAATTGTCACTTCTTACACTATCTGAGCCATAAAGGCAAAGTGTATTAATTTTAAAATAATCATATTAATTAATCTTGGCAGGCTGAGAATTCCATTATTTTCATTCTGAAGAATAGTGTGCGAAGAAACAAGATTCTTGTTAACTTGATACATATTTTGCAAAAAATCTGCAAATGTAGTCTGATTGCAGAGGGTGCAACCTCCTCTGTCACTAGTTCCAGTGGAAATGTCAACATGAATTATTGTGTGCAATTCTACTTGCCCTGTTACAGGACAGGTATCATTTAACTGGAGAGGGTTCAGAAAAGATTCCCCTAGATGTTGCTGGAGGGTTTGAGATATAAAAATAGATAGGAAAGGTTGGGCACTTTTTCACTGGAGCGTGGGCTGTTGAGGGCTGACCTTATTGAGATTTATAATATCATGAGGGGCATGGATAAAGTGAATGACAAGTGTCTTTTCCCTCAGATGGGGGAGTTCAAAACTAGAGGACATATTTCCAAGGTGAGAGGAGAAAGACTTAATAAAAGGACATGAGGGGCAATGTTTTTACACAGCGTATATGGAATAAACTGCTAGAGGATGCAGGTACAGTTACAACACGTGAGAGGCATTCAGATAAGTACATAGTGAATAAGAAAGGTCTGGAGGGATATGGGCCAGGAGTTGTTTGTTTTGGGAATATGGTCAGCATGAACTGGTTAGACTGAAGGGTCTGTGTTGATGCTACATGACTCTATGACTCCATGCCAACAAACAGCTTATATTGTCCATTCTCAAAGAATCTATTAATTGTGATTCTAGTAGTCCATTGGCTATGTTGAGGGAGATGCTTGACTACTGATCCTGTGCACAAATGTTCAAATCTCACCCTGGAAATTTGAGATCAGTTTCTTTTTATAATCTCATAACTCAAGAGCTGTAAAAGCAGCCTCGAAAATGTTGGATTGTCGGTAGGCCCCCATTTAGTTCAAGGGGCAGCACTCTAATGTCTGAATAAGAAGACTGTGTGTTCATGGTTCACTCCAGAGAAAATCTGGCCTGTCTCTCCAAGATTGAACTGCACTGTTGGAGGTCCCAGCTTCATATGGAGACAACATCTGTTCTCTCAGATACCTCTTCAAGATTGGATAGCTGAAAAGAACTTTAAGATAAAAACAAAGATGCTGGGAATCTGAAATAAAAACGGAAAGTGGCTGAAGAAAAAACAACAGGTTTGGTAGCATCTCCGAAGAAAGAGAGGTATGTTTCAAGTCTAACATGGGTCTCCTTCAGTTCTGAAGACCAGAATGTGTGAATGAGTTTGGGATTAGATCTTAGATTGGAACAGCTTCAATGGAACCAAAGGCTTCTACTGTGTTGTATGGCTCAATTACTTTTTACGACTCTATGAGGCTGGTTGGATTTCTGTACAGGAAGCTAGCATGGACTCAAAAGGGAGACAGGACGCCAACTCGAGAAAGGCTTCATGGAACACCTCTGGGACAAATGCACCAAACAACCCCACCACCCTGTGGTCGACCACTTCAACTCTCCTTCCCACTCCACCCCATGACATGCAAGTCCTGGGGCCCCTCCACCACTAAATCAAAGACACCAGACAACTGGAGAAAGAATGGCTCATCTTACACCTTGGGACCCTCCAACTACACAGCATCAACACTGACTTCACTAGTTTCCAATCTCCCCTCCCCCATCTCATCCCCAATCCCACCTTCTTGACCTGTCCTACCTATCCATCTTCCTTCCCACCTATCCATTCTATCCTACCCACCAATCTATCACAATTACCCCCCTACCTGCATCCACCTATCTCCTTCCCAGATACCTTCCACCCAGCCCCACCCCACTCCCTATTTATCTCTCATCCCCCTTCCCCCTCTACTGTCCTGATGAAGGGCTTATGCTGGAAGCGTCAACTCTCCTGCTCCTCAGATGCCACCTGGCCTGCTGTACTTTTCCAGCACCACCCTTTTTTACTCAAAGGGATGAATAATTTCTTTCTGTGCCATGATATCTATGAGCCTCTGTGGTCCAAGAAACCTGCCTTCCTTACCCAGTTCTGAGGAAGGGTCACTGAACCTGAAACATTAACTCTGCTTTCTCCCCGTAGATGCTGCCAGACCTACTGAGTTTGTCCAACAATTTATGTTTTCTTTGTTTCAGGCTATCTACCTGCAGTTTCTTTTTGCTTTATTTTATTTGGATGTGTCACTCTGGTAGCAGTGTTAAATGTAAATGGTAGCATCATTTGCTGAGAGCAGTTGAGAATGAACTAGATTGAGTTGGAATATCTGGTCGGCATGGACGGGTTGGACTGAAGGGTCTGTTTCCATGCTGTACATCTCTATGGTTCTATGACTCTATGAACAATAAATAGCCACCTTCCGAATGCAGCCTATAACCTAGGAATGAATATTTAAAAGCAAAGCTCTTTCTGAGAAAAAGGCAGCCATAATTTTTATGCTTAGCAACTACGTCTAAAGAAAGTTATTAAAGGTTTGGATTAAATTAAAAGATACATATAATAAATAAATATATATCAGAACAGGACTATCTTTTTGACTTTCAAAGTCTTCATCAAAAAGGTCATACCTCAGAGCGTTGTTTTAATTCAGAAGCCTGAGTATTTTATCTGGAAATGTGCAGCTCGTAATGGCTCAACTGAGCTTTCGACATCAGCAATGCATTGTGATCCTGTGCTGTTTGGAGTTTTTCAACCAACATAGTACTGGAGCAGCAGCTGAAAGATTGAAGGTTATAACACCTCATCCTGTGAAAGGATTAGAGAGCTATTTTTCACGTTTATTTATTCAAAAGTGTTTAAGCATTAACATCTTTTATTCCAGGCAACTGATGACCTTTCTCTAAGCGTATTCAGATATTTGAATATGGTTCTGCTCTCCTTATCAATAGGTGGATGTAGATGCACTGGATGAGGTGCAGAAATGACTTGATGAAACCAGAACTGACACATTGTGACTATTGAGCAAAGCGAATAGGCTGGGCTCTTTAATCTCGACCAGAGATTCATGAAGAGTGAAACCGTGAAAGGGTTTGACAATATCGACATAGAATGGATGGTTCTAGTGGTAAAGAAGGTCAAAACCAGAGGTCACAAATCCAAGATGATCACAAATAAATCCAAAAAGAAATTCAGAAGATTTTCATGTCCTAGACAGTGGTTGGAATGTCAAACTTGCAATCAGATGAAATAGCTAATGTGAATAGCATAGGTGCATTTAATCACATGACAGAGAAATTGATCAAAAGTCGTAGCAGAAGGTACATTTGGAGCACGAGTTCCTCCAGATTGGAGGGTTTGTTTCTTTGCTGTACATAAAGAAGAAAGACTTGTATCTATATAGTGCCTTTCACATTCACTAGATACTCCTCAGCACATTTGCTGTGAATGTATGTTTTTCAAAGTGCTGTCACTGTTGTAATGTGAAAAGTACAGAAGCCAATTTGAGCACAAGTTCCCACTCATGTCAACGTTGTTGTGTTAGAAAGGGGATAACTATTGAGGAACACACCAGGGGTTTAGCTCCACTGCTCTTTTAAACAGTGCCATCGGAGCTTTCATACTGACCCAAGAAACAAGACAAGGGCTGGGTTTAATTTGGATAGAAAAGATAGCAATGTTGATCAGGCAGCATTCCCTCAGAGCCTGACACCTGCTTCCAGTGCTCGAATACTTTGAAGATATAACCAAAAATTCGGCAGAGTGGTTCCCCAGTCACCTTGGGAGTTTCAACTGAGATGCCTCGGGTTGTAGGAAAGGGGATCAGGCCAAATCTGGCAATTGCTGATGATAGGCATTCATAAACCCTATAGACTCATAAAACCACAGGTAAGTGGCTTGAGATAGCATGGTTCATTCAGGTGGCTCTATGGCAATTATGGGTGCCATAAAGGGGCTTCATGTGGGGATGACACCCCTAAAGATCTCAGGGTGGATCCATCCTGCAATGTTTTTAAAGTGGATTCTTTGCACTGGCAGGTGGCTAGGCAAGCATGTTACTTCTGTAAATCAGTATATGCATAATCTACATCTACCTTCACACAGGATATGATGTCATCTGTCCAAAGGGAAAGGATTGAAATGCACTGTCTCACTCTATCTCTCCCATCTGAGTGAATGGTTGATCCATGTACGGCTAACTTAAGAAAGGGAGAAAGTGGAGACTGCAGATGTCCGAGAGTCAGATTTGAAAAGTGTGGCGCTGGAAAAGCACAGCAGGTCAGGCAGCATCTGAGGAGCAGGAGAGTTGACGTTTCAGGTATAAGTGCTTCATCAGGCATGGGGTGGTGTGGGGAAGGAGACTGGGAGATAAGGAGGGGAGGGGTGGTGGTGAAGGTGGGGCTGGGGTAAAGGTAGCTGGGAAGGCGATAGGCAGATCCAGGTAGGGGGTGATGGTGATGATCAGTGGGGAAGGTGGAGCAGATGGTGGGAAAGAAGATGGACAGGTAGGACAGTTCAAGAGGGCAGTGCTGTATTGGAGAGTTGGATCTGGGAGAAGATGGAGTGAGAAGAGATTTGGAAACTGGCGAAGTCGATTGAAGGTCCCAAGGTGGAAGATGTGGCATTCTCCCTCCAGTTGGCAGATGGCTTTGATTTGGTGGTGGAGGAGGCCCAGCATTTGCATGTCACCACCCTGTGGCCAAACACTTTAATCCCCCTTCCCACTACCCCATGGACATGCAAGTCCTGGGCCTCCTCCATCGCCAAATCAAAGTCACCACTGGAGGCAGACTGCCTTATCTTCTTCCTTGGGACCCATCAACCACATGTCATCGACATCGACTTCACCAATTTCCAAATCTCCTCTCACTCCATCTTATCCCAGATCCAACCCTCCAATTTGGCCACACCCTTTTGACCTCTCCTACCTATCCATCTTCCATCTCACTTATCCACTCTACCCTGCCCAGCAAACTCTCGCATTTGTTCCCCCCCACCTGAATTCACCAGCTACCTTCCCCCCAGCTCTACCACCATTCCCCTACTTATTCCAGCCCCCTTCCCCCTTCACATTCCTGATGAAGGACTAATGCAAAAAATCAAAGAGTGTGGTGCTTGAAAAGCACAGCTGGTCAGGCAGCATCCAAGGAGCAGGAGTGTCAATGTTTCGAGCATAAGCTCTTCATCAGGAAGACTGACCAGCTATGCTTTTCCAGTGCCACACACTCTCCAACTCTGATTTCCAGCATCTGCAGTCCTCACTTTCTCCTTATGCCCAAAATGTCAGCTCTCCTGCTCCTTGGGTGCTGCCTGACCTGGTAAGCTTTTTCCAATGCCACACTTTTTGCCACTAGTTTAAGAAAGGGGTACAGCTTAATTTTTACAGTGATAAGTTAGCATTTTAACTTGGTTGTTTTATGCAATTGATTTTTTAAAAAAGTTTGAATGCAATGATTAATTATTTTCTTGTTAGTGGAAAACATCTGTTGCGCAGATTCATATTTTCATATTTCTGATGACTCCAGGAATAGTGGTGCTTGATATTTAGCGCACTATCCTAATAAGTCAGGGCACTTGCAAAAGCTCCAAAAGCAATGTGTATCTAGAATGGCTACCTTTGAATAAATAACTCACAATATAGTTTCCCAACTCTACTGGTGAAATTGGTGGTGTTATGAAGATGTGGGTGTACTGTACTTTTAAGAGAGTTAAAAGCTGTTAGAGCTACCTGACAGCACCAAGTTTTCTCAATAAGATAGAATGTAATGTGTGCTCCAGCTACTGGGTAAGCTGGTTACCAGGAAATGACAAACTAGATTTTAATTAGGCCAATCAGTTTAAATTATACCCTAAAATACACCAAACTACAATCCAGTTTGATTTGAGTATATTGACAACCTTAAAAGCCAATGACACAATCCGATGCTCTCTTGTGTAAGACCAGGAAACATCACCAACCCAAAAAAACCCAAACATATAAATAGAAAGCAGGAGTCATGTACACCACTTCACCTGAGGCACCTTGTAGGGTGATGAAACGTATGGAAATGAACCGCCTACATCCAAGACCAGGAAAAATTGAACAGATGGGAGGAGAACTGCCAAGCCACCAGCATGAAAAAAGATTGCCTGAAAAATAGCTCTCTTAAAAGTATCTTTATATGTCAGTAACCTGTGTAGCAAAATCCTGAAGAAGAAGAAAAGAAGATACAGGAAGAATCAAACAGAAGAACCGAAAGCTGCCTGGTTTTGAGATAAGAAGTTTTGTTTCATAAATTTTAATTGGGATTTTTATCGGTCTACTGTTGTGGAAGGGGGAAGGTAAATGATAGGTTAGAGCATGGAGTTGTAAATAGCTGTTGTTAATTATTTTCTGTTATATTTTAAGAAATAAAGTTATTAATTTTTACTTTAAATAATTCTTGGTCTCTCACATTTTCACAGATTACTGCACGGGATGAATCTTTTCTGTGTTGCTAGTTTTAAATTAAACAGGAGAGATTACTCTGAGTGATCAGAAGAAGGAAACACATTAAAAAGCAAATTCTTTCTGGCGGGGCAAGGACACAACCTGGTGATCTATGAAAAGGCATCAATGCTTCAGCAAGTGGCAGATGGCATAGCCCTCTGTGGAAGGAGAATTATTGGCCAGATGTCCAAAAGTGAGTCAATGATGAGATTTACAAAGTAGACAAGCAGTAGGCTGGAAAAACACAGCAAGCGAGGTGGCAACACGGGGTGGAGAAGTCAACGTTTCGGGTATAACCCTTCCTCAGGATAGGCGATGGGTGTTAGGGGAGCTGCAGAAAAAGGGGGTAGTATGGCAGAGGGTTTTGGTTGGGGAGAGGGGCGGAATGGTGAAGTGGGAATAGGTGAAGACATGCAGAGAGTACGGTCTGGTCAATCGATGAGAGAAATAAATCCAGTTGGTAGCTGGTAGGAAGGGTCGATCAGAGGGATGGAAGGGAGGGGGAGGGGCTGGGAAGGGAGTCGAGGGATGGGAACCAAGAGGGTTGCAAAGAGAGCAGCTGATGAATGTTACATGGCTGTAGTAGCGAGTGATGGTTTACAAGGCACATTTAAACACTAAAGCTGGAATTTTCTTTTTTTTAAATTATTATTTTTAATGTTATTACTGTTGTTACTGTTGGAAAGAGGAGATCAATTTCCTTTGCTTCGCTTCTTGAAGACATGATCTGTGATTTTTTCAAGGCATCCCCATGAACCTATTCCCATCTATGTGCTGCCCTCATTCCTCTCAGTGGTGAAGTCTATAGGTTTGGAATGGGCTTGGCTCAGTGCATCTTGTTTGGGGTAACTATTGTTGCTTGTGTGCACTGCTGATGAAATTAATGCTCTGTGAGGAGGTGATGACCCAGTGGAACTATTGCGAAACTATCAATCCAACGTGTCCCTGTGATCCGGGTTCAAATCGCACGATGAATTTGAGTTCACGAGAAATCTGGGAGGAAGAGTCGAATGTGTCAATTGTCGATTGTTAGGGAACAAACACATCTGGTTCACTCATGTCCTTCAGGGCAGGAAACTGACATCCTTAGCAATGTGTTTGAGACCTAACTGGCCTCTGAACAATTAGGAACTAAATGGGGGATAAACGCTGGCCAAGCCAGTGATCCCCACATTCCATGAACGAAAATAAAATAATCTCAAGCATATCAGGTTCACCTGGCCCAGCCATCAGCCAAGACCAGCAGACGGCTGAGGTTCAACATGTTACACCCTTCAAAGGAAACTGAGGGTCATAGGTTGGTGGATTGAAGTTACAGGGAGAAAGAAAATCTCAGCTGTATAGCAAGACCTTGACATCAGTCTACGGACCAGCACATCTAACCCAATCTTCCCTGAGGAGCACTAGTGATAGGACTCAAAGTTAGAGTGGTACTGGAAAAGCACAACAGGTCAGGTAGCATCTGAGGAGCAGGAAGATTGATGTTTTTGCAAAAACCCTTCATCAGGAAGGGCTGATGCCTGCAATGTCAATTCCCCTGCTCCTCAGATGCTGCCTGACCTGTTGTACTTCTCCAGCACCACTCTAATCTTGACTCTGATCTCCAGCATCTACAGTACTCACTTTCGACTAGTGATGGGACACTGATATTGAGCCATAGTGTCGTACAGCACAGAAACAGAGCCTTCAGTCCAACCTGTCCATGCCAACCAGATCTCCTAAATTAATCTAGACCCATTTGCCAGCCTTTGACCTATATTCCTCGGAATCCTTTCAATTCACATATCCATCCAGATGCCTTTTGAATGTTGTGATTATACCAGCCTCCACCACTTCCTCTGGCAGTTCATTCCATACACACACCACCCTCTGTGTGAAAAAAGTTACCCCTTAAGTCCCTTTTGAATCTCACTCTCACCTTAAACCTCTGTCCTCTACTTTTCTAGTTTCCCCCACCTTAGGGAAAAGACCTTGGCTATTCACCCTATCCATACCCCTCATGATTGTAAAAACCTGGATCCCTGTTTGGAGCACTTTGACCACTCTTCAGTAGCATTGTGCATGAGACAGTCATCAATGACATCCAATAATAGCCTGGCAAAAATTAACTGGATTTAGGAGGAAACTAGCAGCAATCAGCCAGATCAAGTATAAATCCCCTTGAAGCCTTGAAGCATGGTGACTCTATCCTAGAGACCATGTTTCTTGAATTTTTCATGACTTGTTAGAACAGAGAAGGATTCCACAGGATCTTGGTGATGCTGTAATCACCTTCTTTCAATTTTTAAGAAGACTCTGCCCAGGAGACCCCTGGACTGGTTTGTAGCTACCATTGAGAAACAATACCTGTCCCATCGACAAAGCAGAGTCAGAGCAAACAGAGGCATCCCAGATGTGGCATCTACACTCAGAAAACCATTTTTAAAAAAATGTTAGGAACAAAGTAAAGGCCTCTACAATACTTTTGTAGACCTCACCAAGGCATTGGACACTGTGAGCAGCAATTTCTTTGAAAATAATTGGAAGCCAGCAGAGTTTCCTGGCCATTGTAAAGCAGTTTTTTGAAAATCATTTCTGACAAAACAAAAACAGCAACTGCTTCTCGAATCCCTTCAGAAACTCCCAAAGAAGTGAGGCAGCAATACATGCTGGCCTCCACTTTATAACCACCATCTTCAGTATGTCCCTACAACAGAAAACTGAAGACTTCACAGAAGAAGATAACGTGAACTTTAATGATGAAGGTTTTTTCAACCTTGAGTATCTTCCAACTGAAACATAACGAGGACTGCAGATGCTGGAGAGTCAGACCTGATGAAATGTCACCTCTCTTGCTCCTCAGATGCTGCCTGACCTGCTGTGCCTTTTCCAACACCACACTTTATCCACTCACCTTCCAACAGATACAAGAATATTGCATCCATGAACAGCAGTCTCCTGGCTCAACGTCAGTTGCAACTTCAATGAGTAACAATTCATTTTTCACATGCATCGCAACTTTTTGGATTAAAAAGCAATGTTTAAAGAATCCTAAACAAGAAGCAAAGAGATGATAAAGGATTGATGTTGAGGAGATGAGCTGAATGCCAATGAGAAATTTACCCACTTGCGGATTGTCATCATGTTTGATACAAACATAGACAAGGAAGTGAATGACAGACTTCTGAAACCAAATAGTGACTTCAGCTGGCTCTACAATCGAGTATGGAGCAACTACAGCCTTGGAGCACAGAGCAAACCTAAAATGCATAAAACTATAGACCTCACTCCCGTTCCGAATGACACCGAGTCATGGGTTCTGTACCTCTGTCATTTATACCTTCTAAAAGCTTCTATCAGTATTGCTGTACAACATTTTTGAGTTCTACTGGCATTTCCACATCACAATTATGAATCAGCAGACATTGCTTGCATTTCACCCAGACTCCCGCAAAGACAACTCCACTGGCTGTATGCAACTGGCCTATCCAAGATGTTTTTGGACAAGGAGCTGACCACTGATAAATGTTTCAAGGATTTCTTGACAAAGTCAATCAGTGAGTACTCTATCAACCATCACCAGTGGGAAGCACTGGACCTAGATTGTGATACCTGGAGAAGCTACATCAAGAGTGCTAGAGCTACCTTTTGAAATTGAGCAAAGATCAAGCACAGAGTCATAGAGTCATACAGCATGGAAACAGGCCCTTTGGTCCAACCAGTCAATGCCGACCAGATATCCCAAACTATACTTGTCCCACCTGCCTGCATTTGGCCCATATTCCTCCAAATATTTCTTATTCATGTACTTATCCAAATGTCTTTTAAATGTTGCAACTGTACATGTATCCACCACTTCCTCTAGAAGTTCATATCACACATGAACCACTTCCTGTGCAAAAAAATGCCCCTCATGTCTTTTTAAAATCTTTCTCCTGTCACCTTAAAAAATGCCCCCTCAAAGAACAAAGAAAACTTACAGCCCAGGAACAGGCCCGTCAGGCCTCTAAGCCTGAGCCGATCTAAATCTACTGTCTAAACCTGTCACCCAATTCCTAAGCATCCGTATCCCACTGTTTCTCACCTATTCATGCATCTTAAATGAATCTACCATCCCTGCTTCTACTACCTCAGCTGGCAATGCGTTCTAGGCACCTATCACCCTCTGTGTGAAGTACTTGCTGCATGTATCCCCTTAAACTTTTCACCTCTCACCTTGTATGCGTTATCTCTTGTTATTGAATCCTTCACCCTGGGACAAAGCCCCTCGCCTTGAAATCCCCTGTCTCAGGGAAAACACATTTGCCATTCATCTTATCCATACCCCTCATGATTTTATAAACCTCTATAAGGTCACCCCTCAGACTCGAATGCTCCAGGTAAAAAGTCCCAGGCTATCACTATAACTCAAATCCTCCATTCCCGGTAATACCATGGTAAATGATTCTTCTGAACCTCTCCAGTTTAGCAATATCTTTCCTCAAATAAGGTGGCCAGAACTGGACACTGTACTCCAGAAGATGCCTCAGGAACATTCTGTAAAACCTCAACATAATATCCAAACTCCTTTCCTCAAAGGTTTGAGCATTGAAGGCAAGTGTGCACAAAAGAGAAAAGAAAATGAAGGATAGATCAAACTACCTGAAACAGCGACCACACCTTCACTTACACCGGCTGTGGGAAAATCTGCCAGTCGTGGATGAGCCTCATTAGTTGGCAGCAAGGCCTGTCACCTTTTCAAGATCTTCATCTGCAAAGAAATATTGAGGGTGATTTCCCCACGAGTTGATGGTGAGAGATGCAAAACCTCTTCACCCAGAAAATTATTTCTCGCGTGGCTCTCTTTCCCTTATTCTTTTGCTTACAACAATGTGGAAGTGCCGGTGTTGGGGTGGACTGGACGAAGTCAAAAATCACACAAACAGCAGGTTATAGTCCAACAGATTTTATTAAAAACATAATGCTTGTGTTTCTAAATAACCCTTTTGGACTGTAACCTGGTGTTGGGCGATTTTTGACCTGTTTACGACAGCTGTGAATAAACTTCAGAAAACATTTTGTTGGATAGAAAATGGTTTTGAGTGTCTGAAGGTCATGAAAGAAAGTGTGTTAATGCAAATTATTTATTTTTCTCTTCTGAATGTTTTTAATGCTGAAAGTTCAATTTACTCTTTCTTTTTCCTGAAGAAGTCAGATTAAAATGAATAGAGGTAGTTTATTGATCTGCTTGTCAATTTTCTTTTTCCATTCTTCAGTTGCCTATCTGCCTCCTCTTCATTTCATCTGCTGTAAATTTAAATCCCTATTTTACAACTGGTAGTAACTAGCATTACCTTTTCTGCCAATTAAAGAAAGGTCAAATAAATAGTGGAACTAAAATGGAATCTGTTCTGGCATAAGCCGAGACTCTTTCCCTCCATCCCTTTCACACAGCCTGCTCACTTCGATTTGAATTTAGTCTCTCACTTTTTTCCTTCCCTCAGCTTTCTGAAGTTTATAAAAGACAAGAAAAAGCTGCAACCATTGTAAACAGTGTTATCATTACTCATCTCGCTCACAGATACACACTTCCTCTTAAAATAAACACTGAATATAAACATTAACTGAAAAAAATGTTGTTTAAATTTGTCTCTTACATTCTTTGAAGACAGTAAGTGTAAAGAGATGTATAATTGCCATGTTAACAGTAACATTGATGACAGATCTGTCGAAGTTCCGAGTTATTCAAAAATTGAGACAAAACCAGAAATTGCAGGAGAAACTCGAGCAACTTGGGAGACTGGTTAGCAAGGTTAGATCTCATGGAATACAGGGAGAACTAGTCATTTGGATACAGAACTGGCTCAAAGGTAGAAGACAGAGGATGGTGGTGGAGGGTTGTTTTTCAGACTGGAGGCCTGTGACCAGTGGAGTGCCACTAGGATCGGTGCTGGGTCCACTACTTTTCATCATTTATATAAATTATTCAGGTGTGAGCATAAGAGGTATAGTTAGTAAGTTTGCAGATGACACCAAAATTGGATGTGTAGTGGACAGCGAAGAAGGTTACCTCAGATTATAACAGGATCTTGACCAGATGGGCCAATGGGCTGAGAAGTGGCTGATGGAGTTTAATTTAGATAAATGCAAGGTGCTGCATTTTTGGAAAGCACAAATTATACTCTTAATGGTAAGGTCCCAGGGACTGTTGCTGAACCCAGAGATCTTGGAGTGCAGGTTCATAGCTTCTTGAAAGTGCAGTCACAGGTAAATAGGATAGTGAAGAAGGCATTTGGTGTGCTTTCATTTAATTGGTCAAAATATTGAGTACAGGACATTGAGTACAGGAGCTCATTTACAGGACAGTGGTTTGGCCAATTTTGGAATATTGCATGCAATTCTGGTCTCCATCCTATTGGAAGAATATTGTGCAATTTGAAAGGGTTCAGAAAAGATTTTCAAGGATGTTGCCAGGGTTGGAGGATTTAAACTACTGGGAGAAGTTGAATAGGCTGGGTTGTTTTCCCTGGAGTGTCGGAGGCTGAGGGGTGGCCTTATAGAGGTTTATATAACCATGAGGGGCATGGATAGGATAAATAGACAAGGTCTTTTCCCTGGGGTGGAGGAGTCCAGAACTAGAGGGCATAGGTTTTGGGTGAGGGGGAAAGAGATGAAGGAGATGTAAGGGGCAACCTTTTCACACAGAGGGTGGTGCATGAATGGAATGAGCTGCTAGACGAAGTGGTGGAGGCTGGTAAAATTGCAAAATCTAAAAGGCATCTGGATGTATACATGAGTAGAATGGGTTTGGAGGGATACAGGATAGGTCGTGGCAAGTGGGACTAGATTGGGTTGGGATATCTGGTCAGTATGGACGATTGGACTGAAGGGTCTGTTTCCATGCTGTACATCTCTATGGCTCTAAATCTAGCAATCTCTGTGGAGAATCACATTTTGCATTTCAGGTCAATGACCTTATATCAAAAGTGGAACAAGTGAAAGATTCAAAAGCAACTGCTCCTTAAGACAGTTAGACATGAAATTGTTGGACTCAATGTTGCGAACAGAAGACTTTCAGAATACTGTTATAAACACATAACATCCCACTGAATTTTTCACTTCATATTTCATTTTGGGTTTACTACATTCAGCTGGGCTCAGTTGGCTGGTTAGCAATGCAGAATGATGCTAATATTTGTGAGTTCCATTCCCATGCTGTCCGAGAAGGATTTTCCTTCTCAACCTCTCCTTTCCCAATTCATGGTGACCCTCAGGTTAATTTAGATTTCACATTGTGTGTGGTGTATATGCACTCTGTATGTTGCAAGGTTTGTAGCTCAGGTTGAGGTTTAGGGTGTAGGTTTGCTCGCTGAGCTGTAGGTTTGATATCCAGACCTGGCTAGGTAACATCATCAGTGACGACCTCCAAGTGAAACAAAGCTGTTTTCTCCTGCTTTCTATTTATATGTTTGTCCTGGATGAGGTTCCTGGAGTTTGTGGTGATATCATTTCCTGTTTGTTTTCTGAGGGGTTGATAGATGGTATCTAGATCTATGTGTTTGTTTATGACATTGTGGTTGGAGTGCCAGGCCTCTTGGAATTCTCTGGCATGTCTTTGCTTAGCCTGTCCCAGGATAGATGTGTTGTCCCAGTCGAAATGGTGTTTTTTTTTCATCTGTGTATAGGGCTACGAGGGAGAGAGGGTCGTGTCTTTTTGTGGCTAGCTGATGTTCATGTATCCTGGTGGCTAACCTTCTTCCTGTTTGTCCTACGTAGTGTTTGTGGCAGTCCTTGCATGGTATTTTGTAGATAACGTTGTTTTTTTTTCCATGCGTTGTACTGGATCTGCTGTATCAGAACACTATTCCAACGAACCACCACACATTGCAGCACAGACGAACTTTGGAAAACAGAGGAGGACCACCTATACAACATATTCAAGAAGAACAGATACTCAAAAAATACAGTCTGCAGATTCCTCAGGAACAAACCACGACAAGCAGACCAAACATAGCCAGAAACCCTAACCACCTTACCATACATCAAAGAAGTCTCAGAAATGACAGCCAGACTACTAAGACCCCTCAGAATCCTAGTAGCACACAAACCCACCAACACTCTCAAATACAAACTAACAAACTTAAAAGACCCAGTACAATGCATGGACAAAACCATGGATGAGCAAGTCAATCTGTGCTCTTGTTGTTTCAATATCAGAGGGTTGTCAGAAGGGGCCGTCATCTTCTGAAGAAAGAGGCTTTGAATTTGCCAAGCTGGGAGTAAGTACTGCCTGGCTCAAATCCAATGAATAAAAATAACACACATTCAGCAATGAAATCATTCATTAAAGATCACAGTGTAGGGTGTTCTGTATCATGACATCTCCCCCTAACCAATCTGCAAAATCTTCTGAGCAAAGCTTTTTCATCTGTACTCTTCACATCATGCTTAAATCAAGAAAATTTGCACACAACTAGATAATTTAAAATTTTAGCAAATGCATTGAGCATTAGAACAAAGCAGTTTCTGCCTTCACTCTCTCCATGATATCAGTCATGTATTTGTACCCAAAGTGATTCAAAAGAGAATTGCAGTTAGGCTCCTGCCCCACTCCACCCAACATGTAGAGTTCTGACACCATACTCGTGCTGCTTTTACACAGGGAACTGCGAGTGAAATCACCTTGCACAAAAAGCATAAAGAGATTCCTTCTTTAAATCATTTGCTCTCCTTCCATGAAAATCTCTATGGTTACAGCAGTTAAGAATTCATTTTCTTCCATATGGAATTAGTTTGAGCTCCTCTCATAATCCCCTATCTTCATAATCCCCTATCCTGGATGTAATCAGATGCCTATCCATCTCTTTTTAAATGTGCTGGTTGACATGGGACTATTGATTTATCTGGGAATCTGCTACTCTCATGTCTTCAATGTGAGACAGATTTCTCCTATTCTCAAATGTTATGTGATTGTTACTTTTCAAGTTGAGTAGTATAATGACTGTCAAAACTAAATCATTTGTTTAAAACTAAAATGTGTATTATTTATCGATGTGACATTTTAATCAATGCAAATAATGTCAGCTCTTATTTTTGTGACCTACTTCCATCCCCTCAAATTTAGAGAAAAGTGCTTCACAATCTTCGAAACTTTGCCAAACGATAAACCTTCTTCGTACTGCTCTTACCTCCAGTCAGAACTATATTAGTTTAGGAAGGAAAAAAAGACAAAAATAAACAAAGGAAGAGTTTTGACATTGAATCATGGTGAAGGAAAACATGGCAGCCTATTTGTACACAGCAAGATCCCACAAGCAGCAGTGTGGCAATGACTGGATCACCTCCTTTAGTCTTACTAAAGAGGGATAACTGTTGACCATGCTACTTAAAATGTGATAAGTAGCCATGAAGTGATCAGACTGTGGCTTGAAACCTGGACTGGACCAGGAAAGTCTAAAAGGAGAGGAAGACTGTCATCTTTACTGGGTATGGCCGACATGCAACTCAATACAACAGAAAGAATAACTGTCCTGCAAAATGGTCAAGCAAGCTGGGTTGTATTAATCCACATAGAGAAATAAAATAAGAATAAAATTGGATCTAGGTATTAAATGTAGACTTGGCAAATATGCACACTTATCAGTCAACTTTGTAAATCCTTCCTTATTGACATCTGGGTATCTGAGCCAGAAGTGGGAGAGTGAAAGAGACAAGGCACATCTGTGAGAGAAACCCATCCTAAATAAGGTGGGAAGCCTAACTTTTCGCTCCTATTGTATTTTGTTTTGCCAGGTCTCCTTGGTAGCACTATTGATGCCTGTGTTGTTGACATTACAAAACCAACAAATCTATCAACTATACTAACCAACCAATGTAATGATAGACTGATGCATTGGTGCTTTGATGATTAGTGAAGACAAAGCTGATTAAGTTTTCCTGCGTATCTGTTCCTCTGTACTCATCCAGTTTGGTCAATTCTGGTATCACTGAGCTACTTTTGTGACAGATATCCACCGAAGTTCATGGCATGAGAGGTAATAATCAGGAAGAAAGATCACTCTCTTAATAATCTTTCAGGTTGAGCGTCACTTTGAAAGAACACAGGGTGACAAGGGAACAGATATCTGTCACTAAGAGTACCACAGTGGTACCAGCATTGACCAAATTGGCTGAGTACAGATATACAGAAAAACATACTCAGTCTTGTCTTTGCCAATCATCATGCCAACGATGCATCTGTCTTTGAGTATCACCTGGTTTGGCAACTGTACCATTCAAGATCAGAGATGGTTACAGAGAGTGGTGAACTTGGCCCCGACAATCACAAAGGTCACCCTCCCATCTATAGAATCCATTTACCAGGCCGGCTGTCATCCTCAACGATCCATCCCACCCTGGAATTGCTTTTCTACAGCCTCTACAATTGGGGAGAAGGTACAGAAGCCTGAACACATGTACCAGCTGGTTTCAAAACAGGTTCAACCCCACTGTTGTTAGAATACTCACAAACATTCTCAACATTCGCCTGTACCTGTGTGTTTTGGTTTTTGCCGCTGTTTATCTATTGTTTAATTATCTATGCTATTGAACTATATGATCTGCCTGTATTACTTGCAAAATAAAGCTTTTCACTGTACCTCAGTACGTCTGACAATAAATGTAATTCAATTCAATTTAAGTTGGTTGGTTGACGGTCAGTCAACTCTGAAGTGTTGATTTTGTAATGTCAACAACACAGGCATCAACACAGGCATCAACTGCTATCAAGGAGCTTGAGACAAATAACATACAATGGGGATTAGAAGTAAAATTCCACACCTCATTTAAATCATACTAGGCACAAAGGATGATGGTTATGATTGGGAAGGTGAATCATCTCAGCCTCAAGAATTCCTCAAAGTATTGATAAATGTCTAACCAACTTCTGCTGCTCTATCCATTATCTTCCCTCCATTAGAAGGTCAGAAGTAAGGTTGCTTGCTGCTCAATATTCATTTTTAGTTGCAATTTTTCAGATTGTGAATCAATCTGACCTCATGCAGCAAGATCAAGATAATATTCATCCTTGGGCGAAGAAATGTCAAGTAGTGTTCATGTCAGACAATGCCGATTTCCAACAAGAATGAATCTGAATTTTCGCCCTTGACATTCAATGCAATTGTCATCACCAAATGCTACAGTGATTCTGTGGGGTTACCAATGATCAGAAATTTAACTGGTCCCACTATATAAATACTGTGCTTCCAGAGCAGGTGGGAGGCTAGAAGTTTTGAGGTGATGCACTGGTTTGCAATGACCTACTGGCATGAACATGAGACTATCAATCCAGGTAATATTTTGGGGACCAGGTTTTGAATTCTGCCATGGTAGATGGTAGAATTTGAATTCAGTTAAGATCTGGAATTGTGAGTTTAATGATGATCACTGTCAGTCATTTGAATGATCCATATATTTCATTGATATCCTTTAGGATAGGTAATTGCTACTCTTACCTAGTCTGGCTTATAATAAATTCAGACTGTGCGGACTCTTAAATGTACTCTGGGAAATCAATGGTGGCTGAGCCAGTGACACCCAAATCCTGTCAATGATTGACAAAATAAGCTACGTGAAAGTGAGTGCTGCAGATGCTGCAGATTAGAGTCAAGAGTGTGGTGCTGGAAAAGCACAGCAGGTCAGGCAGCATCTGAGGAGCAGGAAAATTTACATTTTGGGCAAAAGCCCTTCATCAGGAATGAGGCTGGCAGCTTCAGTGGTGGAGAGATAAATGGGATGGAGGTGGCGGGGGGAGGGGGTAGTGTAGGGCTGGGGGGAAGGTAGCTCAGAGTGCAATAGGTGGATGGAGATGGGGGTAAAGGTGATAGGTCAGAGGGAAGGGTAGAGTGGATAGATGGGAAGGAATATGGATGGATAGGACTGGTCATGAGGATAGTGGAACTAAGGTAAGGTGGGGGGAGGAGGAATGAGGAAACTGGTGAAATATGTACCACCCTGACTTGGGAATATATTGCCATTCTTTCAATGTCATTGCAACATCCCCTCCCCACCCCCCACCCCCACCCCAACAGCAGTGTCAGTGTCCCACAATAAATGGACTGCAGCATTTCAGGAGGATAGATTACCATGACCTTCCCAAGGACAGGTAGGGAAGGGCAATAAATTCTGGCCTTGTACACAGAACCTGCATTCCTTGAATGATCTTCTCTTCTAATAAAAGCGTGGAGGCTGTGACAGAAATCTGCCAGAATGCACACAATATCCTGAAGCTAATGTCAATCATCCATTGAGCAACTACCAGAGGCCTTGACGCTTAACACTGCCCTCAACCTTAATCTTTCAAGGTCCTGCAAGGCATCTCCAATGATATCGCAGGAGTCAGTCTCCATGCCTCCTAATCCTTTGGATAATGTGTGCATTCTTTTACACGCCCAATGAAGGGCTCTGATATGAAATTAATGTAAACTAATTAAATTGTGATTGTATGTAATATTTTGTTGAAATGCTTTGGGAGTCTGTTTGATGTAGCCCCCCTCAGGATAAGGTGCATGATCTTGAATCATCTTTGACAGTGAGGAGTGAACATGTGAAAATCTCCGATCTAATGCAATGTCTGTCAAACTACTAATCCACATTGCTATTGACTGCATGCACCCCCACTGACAATTCATATGCCAGAAGCTACAGCCAAAATATTCATAAAATCAAAAAGCATCATACATGAATTTATATATCAATATTGTTCATTTATTTTTGCTTCTATTTTTAAATAGAAGGCACACATGTCTTTATTTGCCAGTGCATTGACTATGAGAGTTGAAATGACATTTTGCAGCTGGACAAAAATGAGGCTTCTTTTAGAATATTGTGTTCACTTCTGTTCTCCCTGCTATAGGTAGGATATTGTTCAACTTGTAATGGTTCCAAAAAGATTTACAAGGATATTGCCAAGATTGTGGGTTTTGAGCTATAGGGAGAGGTTGAATAGACCAGGACTATTTTCGCTGGGGCATCAGAGGTTTAGAGGTGATTTTATAGCAATTTATACAACTATGACCTGCACAGATAAGGTGAATAGCCTGCCTTTTCCCCAGTGTAGCAGAATCCAAAACTATAGGGCATAGGTTTAAGGTGAAAGGGGAACGATACAAAAGGGACCTGAGGGGTAACTTTTTCACACAGACAGTGGTGTTTGCATGGAATGAGTTGCCAGAGGAGGTGGTGGAGGTGGGTACAATTACAACTTGTAAAAGGCATCTGAATGGATATATGAATAGGAAGGGTTCAGAGAGATATAGGCCAAATGCTGGCAAATAGGACTAGATTATATCAGGATATTAGGTCGATGCTGTCAAGTTGGAACAAAGGGTCTGTTTCCATGCTGTAGAACTCCGTTATTCTAGGACTCTAATACTAATATTTGCACTGATATCAATGACTGTATAAATCAGCTGCAAATACCAATCCTGGGTTACATAACCTGAAGAGGGCTGAACCAAACATAAAGCATCCATCCATTATGGATAAGTTACAGTTCGATTGATGTGATGAGACAAGGACAAAGTTGCAATGAGTGAAACACAGATTAAAAAAAGAGGCTAGCAAAAGATAACTTTTAAAAGAGGGTGATGAATGTAATAGGTGTGTAGGAGCTTGGTTAGACATAAAACTGCATGGCCATAAGCAAATAAATCTCATCACTTCTCAGTTGAAAAGGGGCCATATCAGCTTCACCACTGACACTAATCATTGGGTGCAATGTGAGCTTACTGACACTTCTGTATTTACACTGTAATTAAGACACTAAAATTGGTCATTTAAATTACATATATAGCCATTGAGCAAAACACTGTGCTACATCTGATTAAGACAGTGAGTGCAAAATTACAGTTATTAATATTTCATGGAAGGTTACTCTTTTGTCAAGAGCGTTCCAACAAAACTAAAGTTTGATTCATTATCTACCTGGCAACTGAACGATTAATGAATTATCCCCTTTGTTTTTGCTGCTATTGTCAATTATATTTGATTGCAACAATGTCGTGTAACTCTACATAATTTCTGTGTTGGCTTTTGATGATGAGCTTCCAAATGATAGTTCATTGCTTTTCCATTAAATATGCTTTTCCAATGTTGCACTCATTTCAGTTAGATGGTAATAGCAATATAATGGGTTGATTCTATGAGCATCCAAAGTCTATGATTGTTCATCTTTTGGCATTTCATAAACCCAGATTAATTCCCTCTCTGGAATCTGCAGAATCCTAAAATTGTTATTCTCAAGGCGACAACCAGCAAATCAGACATTTTAAAGATTTGAAAATTGTTTTGAACTGCACCTCATCCATTTGGACATGGCGACTAAAGTGTTCCATGTGATTCTTCATGCTATTCTCTCTGGATCCTGAGACCCAAGCCAATGCTTTGGGAACATGGATTCCACTCCCGATGGGGAAATTTGAATCCACAAAAAGTTTGGAATTGAAAGCTAGCCTCAAGGTGATCCATTGTTTAAAAATAAAATAAATTTTGCTCACCAGTGTCCTTTGTGAAAGGAAACCTGCCGTTGTTAAGTGATCTGGTTTCCATGTGATTCCAGACCTGCACCTATATGGTTAACTTTGAAATGGCCCGAGCAATCCAGACATGTGGCAATTAGAGATGGGCAAAAGATAGTGGCTTGCTGACAAAGGTATATTTATACAATTACAAGGGAAATCAGGAGCGCAAAAAGGGACGTGAGATAGTTTTAGCAAATAGGGTTAAGGAGAATCCAAAAGGATTCGATAAATATATTAAGGGCAAAAAGGTAACTGGGAGAGAAAAGGCCTTTTAAAGATCAGGAAGGCTATCCATGTTTGGAACCACAGGAGAAGGGGAAGTACTAAATGAATATTTTTATCAGTATTTACTGTGGAGAAATATATGGAAGATAGAGGAAGTAAGGAAATAAATAGCAACATATTGAAAAATGTCCATATTGCAAAGGAGTGGTGCTGAATGTCTTATAAGAGATTAATGTGGATAAATCCCTGGGACCTGATCGTGTGTGCCCTCAAAATCTGTGGGAAGCTAGGGAAGTGATTGCTGGGCCCCTTGATGAAATATTTATATCCCAGACCCTTCATCCAATTCATCTGTACTGACTAAACATCCCAATCTAACCTAATCTCATTTGCCAGCATTTGGCCTGTGTCATTCTAAACCCTTCCTATTCATATACTCATCCAGATTCCATTTAAATATTGTAATTGTAAACCCCTCCACCACTCCTCAGGCAGCATTATCCATACATATATGATCTGCTGCATGAAAAAGCTACCCCTCACATCCTTTTTGAAATCTCTTCCCTCTCACCTTAGACCTTTGCCCTTTAGTTTTGCACTCCCCTACCCTGGGAAAAAGACCTTGATTGCTTACCCTATCTATGTCCCTCATGATTTTATAAACTTCTACAAGATCACCCCTCAGCCTTCGACGCTCCAATGGAAAAAAAGCCCAGCTTATTCAGCCTCTTCTTGATAACTGAAGCTCTTCAGTTCCTGCAACATTTTTTGTTAAACTTTTCTGCATCCTCTCAAGTTTAGCAACATACTTCCTGTAGTAGGGTGACCAGAAGTGTATAAGCAGTATTCTAAAAGTGGCCTCACCAATGTCCTGAAAATGTGTTGCTGGAAAAGCGCAGCAGGTCAGGCAGCATTCAAGGAACAGGAGAATCAACATGTCGGGCATAAGCCCTTCTTGCCCGAAACGTCGAATCTCCTGCTCCTTGGATGCTGCCTGACCTGCTGCGTTTTTCCAGCAACACATTTTCAGCTCTGATTTCCAGCATCTGCAGTCCTCACTTTCTCCTCACCAATGTCCTGTACAGCCATAGCATAGCAGTCTAACTCTGATACTCAGTGTTCTGACCAATGGAGGCAAGTGTACCAAATGCCTTCTTTACCATCTTGGCTGCCTGCAACTCCACTTTCAAGCAACAATGCACCTGCATCCCTCGTTCTATTTGTTCAGCAAACCTTCCCTAACATTAAGGTCAGGGTGCTAAGCATCTGCAGTCCTCACTTTCTCCTAACATTAAGGTCAGGCTTGTACATGGCTTGGAGGGGAACTAGCAGATGATCATGTTCCAGTGTTCATGATGCCCTTATTTGGAAGGTGTTGGCTGACAAGCTTTGGTGAATTTCTGCAGTGCATCTTGTAGATAGTGCACACTGAGCATTGGTAATGGAATGAGTGAATAGTTAGAACCACAGGTAGTATTGAGGAGGCAGGAAGGCTGCAGAAAGATTTAGACAGGCTAGGAGAGTGGGCAAGAAGTAGCAGATGGAGTACAGCGTGGGTAAGTGTGACGTCATGCACCTTGGTAGGAAGAATAGAGGCGTGGACCATTTTCTAAATGGGGAGAAAATTTAGAAATCTGAAGTGCTAAGGGGCTTGGGAATCCTAGTCCAGGAATTTCTTAAGGTTAGCTTGCAGGTTGAGTCGGTAGTTAGGAAGGCAAATGCAATGTTGGCATTTATTTCGAGAGGACTAGAATATAAAAGCAGGGATGTACTTCTGAGTCTTTATAAAGCTGTAGTCAGATCACATTTAGAGGATTGTGAGCAATTTTGGACCCCATACTTCAGGAAGAATGTACTGGCCCTGGAGCGGGTCCAGAGGCAGTTCACGAGAGTGATCCCAGGAATGAAAGGCTTAACATATGAGGACTATATGGGACTATAATTGATGGAGTTTAGAAGGATGAGAAGGGATCTAGTTGAAACATACAGAATATTGAACAGCTTAGACAGATTAGATGTTTGAAGATGTTTCCATTAGCAGGAGAGACTAGGACCCGAGGGCACATCCTTAGAGTAAAGGGAAGACTCTTTAGAATGGAGATGAGGAGAAACTTCTTTAGCTGGAGAGTGGTGAATACGAAGAACAAAGAAAATTACAGCACAGAAACAAGCCCTTCAGCCCTCCAAACCTGCACAGATTCAAATCTTCTATCTAAATCTGTCACCTATTTTCAAAGAATCTGCATCCCTCCTCTCCCTCCCCATTCATGTGTCTGTCTAAGTCCATCTTAAATTATGCTATCATGCCAGCCTTTACCACCTCAGCATCCACCATGCTCTGCGTAAAGAGCTTTCCATGCATATCTCCCTTAAACTTTTCCTCTCTCATGTTGAGCTCTTGACCCCTAGTAATTGAGTTCCCCACTCTGGGAAAAAGCTTCTTGCTATCCACCATGTCTATATCCGCCATGATTTTGAAGACCACAATCAGATTCCCCTTCAACCTCTGTCTTTGTAATGAATCTGTGGAATTCATTGCCATGGAAGGCTGTGGAGGTCAGGTCATTGAGTATATTCAAGACAGAGATAGATAGATTCATGATTGTCAAGGGGATCAAGGGTTTTGAGGAGAAAGCAGGAGAATGGGGATGAAAAACTTATCAGCTATGATTGAATGGTGGGACAGACTCGATGAGCCAAATGGCTTAATTTCATCACCTATGTCTAATGGTCTTATGGTGTTATGGATGTTTATGGACGTGATGTTGATCAAGTGGGCTGCTTTGTCCTGGATGGTGTCAAGTTTCTTGAGTGTTGTTGGAGCTGTACTAACCCAGGTTAAGTGGGAGTATTCCATCATACCTCTGAAATATGGCTTTGAGAAGTCAGGAAGTAATCACTTCCTGTGGGATTTCTAGCCTCTGACGAGATCTTGAAGCTATTGTGTTTATATAGCTGCTCCAGTTCAGTTTCTGATTGAATGATAACCCCCAAGATATTAAGGGATTTATTAATGGCTGTTAGGTTGTTCTCTGTATATGATCAAGCAGATTTTTTTAATCCTGATGTTTACCTGAAGCTTTGTTTTGAGAAGCCCTTTTTTTTGGCGTCTTGCTGATCATCCATGGAAAGACTGGATGAGTTCATTTATGAAGCCGCTCCGTGCTAACTGAAAGCAGATTTTTAGAGCTCTGTTCTGGCATTCATCAATACTTGGTCTATAATGTAGAACTGCATATGTTCTTTAAATAGCTGTAATTCAATAAGTGCATCATTGGAAAATGAGTTTATGCTGTCCATAATTCGACTTGAAATGATTGGACAATATCATCTTAAGGGAGAAAGTGAGGATTGCAGATGCTGGATATCAGAGTGGAGAGTGTGGTGCTGAAAAAGCATGACAGGTCAGGCAGCATCAGAGGAGCAGGAGAATCAATGTTTCAGGCATAAGTCCTTTCTAATGAAGGACTTATGTCCAAAGTGTTGATTCTCCTGCTCGTTGGATGTTGCCTGAACTGCTGCGCTTTTCTAGCAACACTCTCTCAACAAACATTACCGTCTTAAGCCATATACCTTTTTGTCTCAGTGTGGATCAAAAACTACCCCTCAGTAAGAAATCCAGCTCTGCAGCTACAGTTCTGATAACTTGCTACTTTACATATTGTCAGAACATTCCAGACTCCAGCTTCCACAGTTTGCACTTTACTGATTTGTGTCCTAGCTCAGAAGTGTACTGCAGTCCTTTATTTTCCTTTCTTTTTAAATTAAGGTAGCCATGGAAGCTCCTTTTGAATTGAATGAGCTCATATTCTGAATCATATATGAATTTAGTTTTCTTTTGTTGTTTTTTTTAAGATTAGATTAGATTACCTACAATGTAGAAACAGGCCCTTCAGCCCAACAAGTCCACACCGACCCTCCAAAGAGTAACCCACCTCCCTGTATTTACCCCTGACTAATCCACCTAACACTACAGGCAATTTAGCATGGCCAATTCACCTAACCTGCATATCTTTGGACTGTGGGAGGAAACCGGAGCACCCAGATGAAACCCACACAGACACAGGGAGAATGTGCAAAATCCACACAGACAGTTGCCTGAGGTGGGAATTGAACCCAGGTCCCTAGCACTGTGAGGCAGCAGTGCGAATCGCTGTGCCACTGTGCCGCCCAAACTTATTTACAGATTATTACAACTGTCCACACTCAAAACTGATGTTGCTAAAAGTTGAAATTCTCCTGTTGACAGATTCTTTACTGTCCAAAGCTGTTGTCTGATTGGGGTCATTGTCATGATTGAGTTCCCTGATTGGGACTGTTAACCTGGTCCAGTCAGGGAGGCCTGGTTCCTGATATAAACAGATGTAAACAGGAGTGTCAGAGATCTGTTCACTCTGAGAGCTGGCTCTGAGGAAGTTAGATCAGTGTTAAGGACTCTCCATGTGTAAATAAAGAGTGGCTTGGTGATGGGATAATGGCCTCTGTAGAGTTATTTTAGCCTTCAATTAGTTTTTTAGATATCTACCACAAATATTTTCGGGCATTATATAGATGGCGATTGTTAATATCGTAATGTGAGTTTGCCTCCAGAAAGGTGTTTTACTGGATGTTACAATGCTTATTTTATCTATCATGACATAAGAAACTGGCCGTGGATTTTGAGAGTCTTAAAAATTCCACTTCTATTACAACTACCAATTATGCGCAAACATTGTATTTCTCAGAAACGCAAGTGTCTAGGCTAATGTTAAGCTATTTTTCCAACATAGTTTCAGGCTTTAATAATTCCCGGTCAAATGGATAATGATCTGTGTATATCCTGAGGTCACATCCTTTTTAATGATTTGGAGATGCCGGTGTTGGACTGGAGTGAACAAAGTTAAAAATCACACAACACCAGGTTATAGTCCAACAGGTTTAATTGGAAGCACACTAGTTTTCGGAGCGACCCTCCTTCATCAGGTGATTGTCACCTGACGAAGGAGCGTTGCTCTGAAAGCTAGTGTGCTTCCAATTAAACCTGTTGGACTATAACCTGGTGTTGTGTGATTTTTATCCTTTTTAATGGTGGTAACATCATGAGAATGTCTCTTTAAGGCATACTAATATACTGTCAATGAGGAGTTACACAACAGATATCAAAAGAGTTGATGGTTTTGGTATAGCGTGTGTGGTTCTGAACCACACAACCTCCAGATGTGAGTCAAGACTCCAAGATTCGACAGTCAAGGAAGGTGCATTCAGAAAACATTAACCTGTAAATCCATCCAAACACACACCAATCAAAGTGGGAGAAATTCCTGGGGAGCCATATGATAGAAACTTCCACCATCATAGCTCCAGATTATAATATGCATGTAAAATGTGTATACTGCCAAAGTAACCCATGCTCCCTGAGTAACATGCCTCCATCACCGTACTAGGGATTTGTGTGGGCATGAGCATTGCCTCTCTTTAGATAATCACCCCGGCTTTGAAGGTAAAAATTTGCCCCATTTGTGCCTACAATTTACTGTTTCCGAGCAACAGAATCAGCATTGAAACAAGTTAGAGATAAACAGTCTGAGATAGGTAAAGTAAATATAAGAGAAGCTGACAAATTAGATAATTGCAAACAATGTGTCGGTCGTAGAAAGCAGTTTGCTTCACAAATGTTAATTGTGCAGGAATAGATTTCCATGCAGATAAGGAAGAATACTGCAATGTCTTAATTACACTGTCTTATCATTGAATAGTGAATTATGGGGGCTATAGCAAAGACTGAACCTCACCCCAGGGCTGCTGACTCTTTCCTTGCTGAATGACATTGCCAACTAAATATTACACTGAAAATGGCACTTTAATTATTATCATGCCCCAGTGAACAATATGCTCGGCGCTCTGCATTGTGCAAAAACAATTTGAGGTAATAAAATAGGAAACAGGAAGGATATCGCAGATGAAGATAATTTTCCCAGTTCATCTCTGAGTCAGAAGTTTATGGATTTAAACCCATAATCCAGGCTGAGGCTTCAGTGTAATACTAATGTAGATTTGCACTGTCAGAGAAGACATTTAATGATTTAAATTAGTAATAGTTGGGAAGGGACATGGAGGGCGGAACATTTTCTTGCCAAACTGACTCGAGTTTAGTGGTCAATGCGGTGGGCCCACCCACTGGTTGGAGTGCTGGGGGCAATCCTTTTGTGACTGTTTCTTGGAGCTCTGATGGGATTTAGTTTCAGTCGAGCAGTCTGTTGTTCTGGGGTTCCTGCTCCTGCAGGTGGGTCTATTTACTTGCCAAACGGTGCCATGCAATCTGAAGCCAGGATCTCTCCCGGAGTGGCAGCTTGCTCATATGGCAAGGGCCCACCACCACTGACTGAATCCCAGTGTTGGCCGGAAGAGGCACTTTTAAAAAAAAATGTTTCATTCACGGGGTGAGGACGTCACTGGCTAAGCCAGCATTTATTGTCTATCCCTAATTGTTAGGAGTCAGCCATATTGCTGTGGGTCTGGATTCACATGTCGGCCACACCAGGTAAGGACATGATGAACCAGATGGATGTTTCCGATACTCAGTTACCATCCGATGACACAGTGGCTCAGTGGTTAATACTGCTACCTTATAACACCAGGGGCCTGGGTTCAATTCCACCTTGGGTGACTGCCTGTGTGGAGTCTGCATGTTCTCTTTGTGTCTGCATGAGTGTTTTCTAGGTACTCTGGTTTCCTCCGACAGCAGGTTAGGTTGATTGGCCTCAGGGATATGCAATCTAAATGGATTAACCACTGGAAATACAGGGATAGAATGTGGGGATGAGTCTGAGTGGGATGCCCTTCAGAGGGTCAGTGTGAACTTGATGGGCTGAATTGCCTGCTTCCACATTGTAGGGATTCTGTAATTAATACCAGATCACTCAATTCAAATTCCACCATTTGCTGTGGCAGGATTCAAACTTGGAAATTAAGGGTTTCAGTTGTCTTTCAACTGCTACAGCTGTCCTTCCTGTACTTAACTGGACAGGGTTTGGAAGGTAATAGGTTCTGGAGGTAGGTTTGCTCACTGAGCTGGAAGGTTCATTTCCAGACGTTTTGTCACCCTACTAGGTGACATCTTCAATGGGCCTCCCAGGCCTGCTTTCCATTTTTATGTTTGGGATTCGTTGGGTTGGTGATGCCATTTCAAAGAAACCCAAACGTATAAGTAGAAAGCAGGAATTATCAGCAGTACTTTGCCCAGAGGCCCCTTGAAGATGTTACCTAGTAGGGTAACAAAACGTCTGGAAATGAACCTTCCAGTTTAGCGAGCTAACCTACATCCAGAACCTCAACCTGAGCTACAACTCTTCTCAAAACTTGGTAATAGGTTTTGTGGGTCGAACTTATCTGCCCCATCAGACACCCTTTCTCACTCACAACTTCAATTCTGCTCCTACTTTGAATTGCACCCGATAAGTCTGAAAGCTGCAGTCGGATTCTGAATAAAGAGTGGCACACATTGAAGAGAACAGGCTGCTTCTGATATGCTGTGCAGAGACAATTCAACACAGTTTGAATGTGTAAAGTAACAAACTGCAATAAGCATCTGCAGGACAGACTCATGATAATCAAGTTCATTGAAAATATGAATCCAGCAAATTATGTGCTAATACAGCACAATGGGAAACATATTAAAGACATTTATTAAGCTTGGTGAATAGTAAAGTACTGGATCTGAAATGTAAATGAGTGATTAAAATTCTAATAATGTGCATTCGATTTCCATAATATAGTTATTTGCATGCTCCGTGTACTTTCTCAACATGTAGCTAACTAGATCAGAGGCTTCTAAGACAGTTAAATCCATTCTAAAAGAATAATCAGATTGCATAAGAGATTTTTTTAAAGAAAAGTCTTTGGCGTTGCAATACCACAAAGCTGATAAATATTTTATGTCCCTGTGATCTTTACAACTTCGAATATTGCCATCCTGAAAAATTGAAGACAAGAATTAAAAGGTGACGCTGTCACAATATTTTCGAGGTTTTCTTTCAGTGTCCAATTCCTAATTCAATGCTTGCCCTTTAAAGTGGATCTGAACTCCATATTGCAAACTCTAACATCATGTTGATGAACTATGTTAATAACTCTGAGAGAGTATTAGCTTTCAATTAAGAGATGATAAAATAAGCATTCTGTCTATAAATTGTAACCTATAATTATTCAACCCAGCAATTAGGACACAGGCTCCTTTTAATGAATCCTAAAATGATACTGACCATGGAGGGGGTTTGGTACCATTGATCCTGTCAAGCTACAGTTATTATTCAGCGAAACATTATAATGGCAGGGGAGAAATATAAAAAATTGAACACTGCAGTTTCTGAGAAATCTCATGTTTGGTGTAAATTACATTGACTTGCCCAATAAAGAAGTGATTGCAATAAAAATCAGATTGTTAGATGGGAAGAATATATTATTTTGATTAGGATCATTAAGGCATTTGGTATGCTTTCCTTTATTGGTCAGAGTATTGAATACAGGAGTTGGGAAGTCGTGTTGCGGCTGTACAGGCCATTGGTTAGAGCTGAAAATGTTTTAGATTAGATTACTTACAGTGTGGAAACAGGCCCTTCGGCCCAACAAGTCCACACCGACCCGCCGAAGCGCAACCCACCCATACCCCTTACCTAACACTATGGGCAATTTAGCATGGCCAATTCACCTGACCCGCACATCTTTGGACTATGGGAGGAAACCGGAGCACCCGGAGGAAACCCACGCAGACACAGGGAGAACGTGCAAACTCCACACAGTCAGTCGCCTGAGGCGGGAATTGAACCCAGGTCCCTGGCGCTGTGAGGCAGCAGTGCTAACCACTGTGCCACCGTGCCGCCCTTAATGTGTTGCTGGTTAAAGCACAGCAGGTCAGGCAGCATCCAAGGAACAGGAAATTCGACGTTTCGGGCCAGAGCCCTTCATCAGGAATCAGGATTGGTTAGACCACTGTTGGAATATTGCGTGCAATCCTGGTCTCCTTTCTATTGGAAAGATATTGTGAAACTTGAAAGGGTTCAGAAAAGATTTACAAGGATGTTGCCAGGGTTGGAGGATTTGAGCTATAGGGAGAGGCTGAACAGGCTGGGGCTGTTTTCTCTGGAGCTTCGGAGGCTGAGGGGTGACCTTACAGAGGTTTACAAAATTATGAGGGGCATGGATAGGGTAAATAGGCAAAGTCTTTTCCCTGGGGTCAAGGAGTCCAGAACTAGAGGGTATATGTTTAGGGTGAGAGGGGAAAGATACAAAAGAGACCTACAGGGCAACTTTTTCACACAGAGAGTGGTACTTGCATGGAATGAGCTGCCAGAGGAAGTGGTGGAGGCTGGTACAATTGCAACATTTAAATGTCATTTGGATGGGTATATGAATAGGGAGTGTTTGGAGCGATATGGGCTGTTTGCTGGCAGGTGGGACTAAATTGGGTTGGGATATCTGGATGGGATGGACCGAAGGATCAGTTTCCATACTGTACATCTCCCTGACTCTATGACTCTATGTCATGATGTTATTTGCTTGGTCTCGAAAGTGATGATAGAGAACACAATTACAAACAAAGAATCATAGAACTCCTACAGTGTGGAGGCAAGCCATTTGGTTCATCAAGTCCACACTGATGTTCCCAAGAGCAATCCACCTTTTTACTCTATCCCTTTAACCCCGTATTTCCAATGGCTAATCCACCTAACCTACTCATCCCTGGATATTATGGGCACTCCTGCATGGCCAATCCACCTAACCTACTCATCTCTGTGACTGTGGGAGGAAACGCACACAAAAACTGGAAGAACGTGCAAACTCCATGCAGTCGCCGGGGGCTGCAATTAAACCCAGGTCCCTGGTGATGAGAGGCAGTAGTACTAACCACTGAGCCACCCCTAATTTTTAGCAATGCTTTCTTACTCCCCCCCCACACTTTTATGTCTGGTGACTTCCATGGCCATCTCCATTTCCTTACCTATACCCTGGCCCTCACTGACACCATTCAAAGTCATGGAGCTCTGTTTCAATTGAATTCATCTGATTTTACCTCTCTGTCATTTCAACTGAATATTTAGGATGTCTAACACTTCCATATATCCCTGTCTTGCCTGACATCTGTCCCTGGATGACGCACGATTATTTTCTTGCGGATATTTCTCTCCATGAATATGTCATCCATCCACTTTTTAAGACCCTCCTTAAAATCCACATCTTTCATCAAGTTTCTGGTTATTTTCCCTAATATTTCTTGATGTGGCACAGTACCAGATTAAGACACTCTTCGGAAGCACCGTGGAAGATGTTGTTATGTTAAAGTTGTCCCAGTTAATCTTTGAGGTGACATCTCAGCATGTGTTGCTTTGATGTCAATGAAAGTCTTCACAGAAAGCAATGACTGAAAGACTCCATCTCCTCGATGTGCCATCTGTTAAAGCTGCTATATTGGTTCAATCCCAAAAAGGCAGTGGGAGAGTTTCACTTCTGTTTCAAAGAATTAGAAAGAAGACAGCTGGCGTGAGTAAGAGGATTTATGATTCTGTCCTTTAGAGAAGGAAATCTACCTCTCCTACTTGCTCTGGCCTGTACATCACTTAAATCCCAGAAATAAGTGATTGACTCCCTTTTCTGCGTTGGTTTCCTCCGGGTATTCCAGTTTCTTCCCACTGTCCAACATGCGTAGGTTAGGTGAATTGGCCATGCTAAGTTGCCCAGAGTGTCCAGGCATGCAGGCTAGATGGATTCACCATGAGAAATGCAGGGTTACAGGGATAAGGTGGGGGTCTGGGCCTGGATGGGATGCTGTTTGGAAGGTCAGCGCAGACTCGATGGGTTGAATAGCCTCCTTTTGCACTCTTGGGATTCTATGCCTCTCAGTGCTTTCTGATCAAACACCTGCATCAAACATAGCAATGAGAGACAGGCAATGTAAGAAACAAGCTATAGGAGCAAGAATAAATCTTTCAGTCCATCCAGACTGCTCTGTTATTCAATGGTTAATCTGATAATCCTCAATTCCATGGTTCTGCATTTTCCCCATCATCTTAATTCCTTTACTAATTAAAAATCTCAGCCTTGAACACATTTAAAGACCCAGCCTCAACAGTTCTCTGTGATCTAAAAGGTTCCTTGCCAATGACATCTGCTTCTAGAGAATTAATACATCACAGTAAAAACAAAGTTGTCATTGTCCCACATACTTATTACAAAATGATGTTGGGTGGTGAGTTTAACCTGAGGGTCTCCATCTTTCAGATCAGGGTAAGATTAGGAAGGTAAGATCTTCATAATTTACTTCAGCTGGTGCAGGAATTGAACTCACACATTTTAATCCTACGTTACGTTACAGACAACCCAAGTGAACTAACTGACCCCAAGTAATACAGTAAACTACTGCTGATGGCTGTTAATAAACTTTGATGAACTGAAAGGAAAATAACAAGTGTTTTCCATCTCTTGCTGGTGCTGAAGTAAGAGTGCTGAGGCTAACAAGTTATATTACACAGTAATTGCTTTGTCCTGTTAAGGTGCAAAGAGAACTGCACTGTTTAGTGCATAAAGCTCACTTAAATCTAGGAAGCCCGTTTCCTGCTTTGAGCTTCAATTCACAGCCACAAGAGTGAAGAAATGAAATCTCACAGCAGTAGTTATCTTTACAGAACATCATTCAGTCTTCTACTATTCCATAGGCATTGATCTGTACAACACCTCATCTCCAGCAAATGACGACCAATTGGACATAATGCATAGAGGTGAAACGTATCATAAGCGAACTCAGAAAATTGTCAGGGATGGATAGTAAAAAGAAGTTCCAATATTCAGAGGCCCATCCAATTAAAAGATGAATAAAAACTGAAAAAAACTGCAGATGCTGTAACTCAGAAACAGAAACAGAAGTTGCTGAGGAAGGGTCACTGGACCCGAAACGTTCATTCTGATTTCTCTTCACAGATGTTGCCAGACCTGCAGAACTTTTCCAGCAATTTCTATTTTAGTTTTTGATTTGAAAGCGGAATTGCAAATGTTATAATCATCCAAGTATAATGCTGAAATAATGCAGCACCTCCTTTCATATATATCCATGTACAGGCAATCTCTGATCTACTCAGTCAAAGTTCACTGAAGGCAGAATACTAATGTGCAGGAAACAAAGATGAATGAACACAGCCATTCCACACTGGAAAAATCTAAAACCGCATTATTAATACTGCAACTCTACCCATTTCTCAAAGACAGCCATTAGTCCATTACTATTTCGAACAAACACTTGAAATTGTTTCTGACCTTGAAATTTGCATTGCACTCTCATTGGCATTGAGGAGTTTATAATGTTGTGACAGCTATTTTGTGCATACAATGCTCACCTCATTTAATGAACTCTGTCGGAGGAAGAAGATGACAGTGTGTCAGGAGCTGCAGTGTAGGGGGCTGGGTTAGGTGGGTGGGGGGAGATGTTAAATAAAGCAGCAATGATAATCAGCTGTGACCTAATTGAATGGCAGAATTTGCTGAAGGGGCTGAATGGTCTAGTTCTATTCTTTTATTCCTTCTTAAGCTGCTTTTTGAAGAATCATGGAGCAATACATGACAAAAGGAAGCCATTTGACCCAGTTGTCTGTGCTGTCTCAATACTCTATTGATCCTACTCTTCTGCTTTCTCCCAGATAACACCACATAGAGTCATAGAGATGTACAGCACGGAACCAGAACCTTTGGTCCAACTCATCCATGCCAACCAGATATCCTAACATAATCCAGTTCAATTTGCCAACACATGACCCATATCCCTCTAAACCTTTCCTATTCATATACCCATCCAGATGCCTTTTAAATGGTGCAATTGTACCAGCCTCCACCACTTCCTCTGGCAGCTCATTCCATACACGCACCACCCTCTGCATGAAAAAGTTGCCCCTTTGGTCCATTTGAAATCTTTCCCTTCTAACCCAAAACCTTTGCCCTCTTTCCCTTCTAACCCAAAATCTTTGTACTCCCCAACCCAGGGAAAATACTCTGTCTATTTATCCTATCTACGCCCCTTGTGATTTTATAACCCTCAAAAAGGTCACCCTTCAGCCTCCGACGCTTCAGCCTGTTCAGCCTCTCCCTATAGCTCAAATCCTCCAACCCTCGCAACATCCTTGTAAATCCTTTCTGAACCCTTTCAAGTTTCACAACATCCTTCCAAAAGGAAGGAGATCAGAATTGCATGCAAAATTCCAAAAATGCCTAACCAATGTCCTGTACAGCCGCAACATGCTCTCTCAACTCCTGTACTCAATACTTTGACCAATGAATCCTTTTCTTCCTTTCAAATATTAATCTAGTTGTTGTTACAGCTGCATCTTATCAATCGTATACTTTTCAACCTTCATCCCAAATTTGAGGCTAACCTCCATGTGAAAATATGGCATCTGGAATGTATTCTTCAATCCAGTGATCCAGTTAGCTGCCTGATCTTGAATCCTGATATAGTTTGAGAAGGTTGGTATCTTCCCCGCTCTCCTCCAATGAGTTTATGCCATCAGATAATCTTGATCTCTGTGCAGGGATGCAAGATACAAGGACATCCAGAAATGTCAAGCGTCTGAGCTCTATCAGATGTCTTAGTGTGGCTAAATTTTCAGAGAATGTTTTAGAGTGAGCCCTCATGTATCCCTGTCGGAGTTTTGTCCTTGAGTTCAGACTGTCTCTCTGCAGCCTGTGATTAAGAGAAAGAAAGCAAACTTGCATTGCTGTTTTCACCAGGACTGATTCAGCGGATCAATGCAACATCGTGCACCTGTCTCTGAAACTAGGGCACCCATCCTGACTTTGAGTGAGTGTGCAAAGTGAGTCTGCAGTCTATTTTACATCTGTCCCCATTTCCAACAGCATCCGAAGCTCATCAGAAATAAAACTCTGAGAGATGAGCGGCTGACTGATTTGCAAAGTAGTGGACTACCCACAGATGTGTACAGCATTTTGATTTTCCTTGGCATCAGTTTTACCAATGACTGTCAGGCTGAATATGAAAAGTGAATAAATTTCATTAACAAAGCATCCCTTATAGGCTTCAGGCAAGATATTCAATGTGGAAATTGAATTCAATCAGAGATCTCAAGGTGCACACATATAGAAAGAGACATCGTGCCTCAATGTTGCTATGACAACAATTCCTAAACACTGTGAAAACAATGCTATATATCAAGATTGTTGATTGGGTACATCATACCTGAACATTCAAGTAAATAAGCAAATTGTTATACTGTTAATAGTTTATTAAAATTAACTGGTTGGAAGTAAATGAGGATAGTCATTGGTCTTGTTTAATGTTACATCAGATGAAAATTATTTTACATTGAATGCATGATTGTAGACAGAAAAGTGATGAACAAGGTCTGTTGCAAAATTCAAGAATGTTTATGTTATTTCTACTCTGTAACACGTTATGATTTACTTGCTTTCTGTAAATTGAATTAACAGATAAATTGCTTCAATTCAAAGAAATCAGCTTTCTCATCACACTCTAGTGGCTCTGTTTACAAGAACTATAGCAATTAATAACTATGCCTTAATACGGTCCTTGTGTTAACTTTCAAAAAGAAAGGATACAGGAACATAAAATTCAACAAGAGTAAACAAGAGCAGTAACTTCCAATGCAGCACATATTTAATTGATTAGCCCAGTCTTTTGCTGTCTGTGACAGTTGTCAGATTTAGAACATAGAACATAGAACATTACAGTGCAGTACAGGCCTTCAGCCCTCGATATTGAGCCAACCTGTCCAACCAATCTGAAGCCTACATTATTCCATTTTCATCCATATGTTTATCCAATGATCATTTAATTGCCCTTAAAGTTGACAAGTCTACTACTGTTGCAAGCAGTGCATTCCATGCCCTCCCTACTGTTTGAGTAAAGAAACTACCTCTGGCATCTGTTCTATATCTATCACCCCTCAAGTTAAAGCTACGTCCCCTCGTGGTGGCCATCACCATCCATGACCCCATGAGTTTAATATTTTCCGAAACACAAAAGGGAGGGAGGAAGATATTGATGCAATGCATTAAATGAGAAAAGATTGAATTCACATGACACTCTACACACCTGACATACCCCTCTTACATCCAAGAGCATTTCTCAGCTATTTAATTACTTCTGAAGTTGTGATGGTGTAGAGAAACAAGTCAGCCAAATTAGTTTTCGGCAGGCTTAACAAACAGAGCAGCATGGATGATCCACCACTGAGGAAAGTTAAGGCTATGATAGACAGACCTTGGGAATGAAGGGATATTGTGGATCGGACAGGAAAGTAGAATTTAGATTGTAATGTGGGGAAGACTGGAAGTTTTTTTCTGCTTTGATATTTTTATGCTTTCTTCATGTTTTTAAGTGGTCATTTAATCTGTTCTGTAGCCTGAGAGGGCAATTATTGACCAGAACGCCCAGGGAAAATTCCAAGTCATTCTTCAGTGGTACTACTGGATTATTTACTTATGGGTGAAAGGTAGATGGTGCCTCAGTTTAATATCCAATCCAAAAGAAAATGCTGTCTCTAGCAATCCAGCACTCTTGCTGTCCTGCTCCAAATGCAGGCCTTAGTTTTCATTGACACTCTGTGAGGAGATGTGAACCCACGGATATCTGATTCTTATATTTCAGTTGAAACTCAAATTGTCTGATGTTTCTTGTATTATGGCTGTGAGGGAATATAGAAACATGATCCCATCTGCACTCTCAGGTGAATTCTCATAAATCCTTCATTGTCATGTGGCCAAGGCCCTATCATTCCCTTCCTAACATTACTGTGACAGTCACATGCTCAGGTTAATTAGCACTGTGTATTAAATGACAGCCACAGCCACCCACATCTCATGAATGAATGTAAAAAATAGACCTTGACATCATTTTGAAGAACAATGAATTTTTTGAAACTTTTTTTTACACCATTTTGAAGAACATCATTTTCTGTGGAGTTCAGATCAATATTTATCCCTGAATTAAAAACTTTAGAACTCACTATTATGTGGGTGACTATTATGTGGGTGACTATTATGTGAGTGACTATTATGTGAGTGACTGTTATGTGAGTGTCTATTATGTGAATGATATGATGTGGGTGACTATTATGTGAGTGACTATTATGTGAGTGACTGTTATGTGAGTGACTGTTATGTGAGTGTCTATTATGTGAATGATATGATGTGGGTGACTTTTATGTGAGTGACTATTATGTGAGTGACTGTTATGTGAGTGACTGTTATGTGAGTGTCTATTATGTGGGTGTCTATTATGTGAGTGACTATGGTGTGGGTGACTATTATGTGAGTGACTGTTATGTGAGTGACTGTTATGTGGGTGACTGTTATGTGGGTGACTAATATGTGGGTGACTATTATGTGAGTGACTATTATGTGGGTGACTAATATGTGGGTGACTATGATGTGGGTGACTGTTATGTGAGTGACTATTATGTGAGTGACTGTTACGTGAGTGTCTATTATGTGGGTGACTATTATGTGAGTGACTGTTATGTGAGTGACTAGTATGTGGGTGACTAATATGTGGGTGACTATTATGTGAGTGACTATTATGTGAGTGACTATGATGTGGGTGACTAATATGTGGGTGACTATGATGTGGGTGACTATTATGTGAGTGATTATTGTGTGAGTGACTGTTATGTGAGTGACAATTATGTGGGTGACTATTATGTGAGTGACTATTATGTGAGTGACTGTTATGTGAGTGACTATTATGTGGGTGACTATTATGTGAGTGACTATTATGTGAGTGACTATTATGTGGGTAACTGTTATGTGGGTGATGACAAGAGATTGCTGGACAAGAATTCTCTTGGTTTCTTACCTTTGAAGAGTAGTCACGCTTCCAAAACATGTCATTGATTTCAAAGCACTTTGAGATGCTTTGAGGTCACAAAGTGTGCAATATATACACCTAAGTCTTGTTTTGTAGTGTCATGCAAGGTTGATATCAAGGGGCTATTTGTCAGACTAACTATAGACTACTTAAGTGATTCGGCAAGAAAGTGGCTGATGGGTTCTTATATAGAAAACTGTACAAAATTAATCTGATAATGGGTCACTGGACTTGAAATGTTCACTGTGTTTCTCTCTGCACAGTTGCTGCCAGACTTGCTGAGTTTTTCCAGCACTTGCTGTTTTTGCTTAAGTAGAAAAGGTTTACATTCTCTGGAGTTTAGGAGAATGAGACTAGATTGAATTAAAAGATGGAAAATGATGAGTGATTCATAGGGAAGATGCTGATAGGCTGTGATTGCTCAGGAGAAAATCTAAAACCGGAAGTAAGATTTACGAATTAGGACTTGGATGATGAGAAATCTGTTTACTTAGAGAGTTGGAATTTTTCACTTCAGTGAGTGCTATGCTGCTGAAAATAGTTAGACTGATATTGATTAGGGATGAAAGGGAAGATTTGATTTATTATTATCACATTTACTATGATACAGGGAAAATTATTGTACTGTGTACTAACCAGACAAATCCTACCTTACATAAGTAGATAAATGCAAAATATAGTCTTACAGCTACAGAGAAGGTACAGAGAAAGTTCATGTCTAATATATGAGAGGGCCATTTATAAGTCTGATAACCGAGGGGAAGGAGCTGTTTTTATGAATCTATTGGAATGATGTTCTCAAACTTGAGTACCTTCTGTCCAATGGAGGAAGGTGGAAGAGAGCATAACCAGGGTGGGAGAGGTCTTTGTTTATGTTGGTTGTTTTCGCGAGGCAGCAGAAAGTATTGACGGAGTCTGCAGTACAGGCAGATCATTGCATACAAATTTCATTAGGGTAATAGAACAGGGTGAGGAAAACATTGTTATAGCTGCAGAGAAGGTGCACAAACAGCAAGGTCAAAATTAAGTTTGAAATTCGAGAGATCCATTCAGACATCTTATAACAGTAGGTAAGAAGCTATTCTTGAATCTGTTAAAAATCACACAACACCAGGTTATAGTTCAACAGGTTTAATTCATCATGAAGGAGCATCGCTCCGAAAGCTAGTGTGCTTCCAATTAAACCTGTTGGACTATAATCTGGTGTTGTGTGATTTTTAACTTTGTACACCACAGTCTGACACCGGCATCTCCAAATCTTGAATCTGTTAGTAAGTGTGTTTAAGCTTTTGAATCTTCTGTCCGACAGAAGAGGTTGGGAGAGATTATGACTGAGGTGGGAGGGGTCTTTGATGACGTTGACAGCTTTCCTGAGGCAGCAGCAAGTATAGATGGAGTCAATGGATGAGAGGATGATTTGCATGATGTATTGGGCTGTGTTCACAACCCTCCGTAATTTTGTGTGGTCATGGCCAGAACAGTTGCTGTATTAAGCTGTGACGCATATGGATAGGAAACTTTCTATGGTTCATCTGTAAAACTTGGTAGAAGCCATTGTGGGCCTGTCAAATTTCCTCAGCTTTCTGAGGGAGTAGAGGCATTGGTGTGCTTTCTTGAGTGTAGCATTGACATGCATGGACCAGGATTGATCGTTGGTGAGATTTGCTGGTGATGTGATCAGACCAGAAAGTGAAGTAGATGATCAGCTGTGATTTCATTGAACATGGAGCACATTCAAGAGGCTACATGACTTCCTATTTCTAATGTTTATGTATTAATCTTATACTGGCGTTTATGTCAAACTAATAAATAAAAAAGGCACCTTCTCTGATTTTAATTTTGACTCTTGATTAAAGAGACTAGTCGACGTACTGTACCCATTTTAACTAGCCAGCTGGCTAATGATAGAGAGGGACCTGGCAGGCAGAATGAGCTTGGCATTGTCCTTGAATAAACTGGAAAACAGGATTTGCAATTAATCACGCAGATTTGCACTAGAACATTAGTAATTCTGTACACTGGGATCTTTTGCTTCTTAAAGTCACAATATAAAAGAAACTTATTATTTTCAGCAACTAAACTGCATCAAAATGTTACAGAGCCTGGAAGAGGTCAGACTTTTATAGTACATACAGTTGATGAATTTTTTTTAAGATTACTTACAGTGTGGAAACAGGCCCTTCGGCCTAACAAGTCCACACCGACCCTCCGAAGAGCAACCTACCCGGACCCATTCCCCAACATCTACCCCTTCACCTAACACTACGGGCAATTTAGCGTGGCCAATTCACCTAACCTGCACATTTTTGGAATGTGGGAGGAAACCAGAGCACCCAGACACGGGGAGAATGTGCAAACTCCACACAGACAGTTACCTAAGGCAGGAATTGAACCCGTCTCTGGTGCTGTGAGGCAGCAGTGCTATCCACTGTGCAGTCCAAATCCTCTGACAAAAACATAGAGGGAGGAAATTGATGATTGTTAAACATGCAAGTTCCTCAGCATCTTGGCAGGAACAGACCAGAATTACCATTGAAACATGAAGCTGGCAATTGAATCAAATTAAATTCTTTCAGTTGCTGTTGTCTTCACTGGAGTCTACTCCTTCATTTTATGACAACAACCAGAGGTACTAGTGGAAATACATAACCACTGGCTTTTACCATAATGGACTGCAGCAATACTATTCAAACGCTCAATGTCGTGTCTCTGTGAGTGCCAATTATGCCTGTCTTTTGGAAACTGCTGGATATATGACAAACCACAGACATCTCAACACAAGCTCTCATTTGACATTTTTCATGCAAAAGGTGTTTTACCAAGTCAGAGATTAAAGACTGTGTCCTTTCTGATGATGGTACTACATGTCATGGGACTTGTTTGATGAGGAACAATGGATTCTCACATGTTGCTGGCTATTATTTATCTCCCAGAAAGTATGCTTTTTTTTAAAAAAAGTAGATTTTCTACTTCTTCTCTCTCATTGAAGTTCATGTGCAAATTGACTGCTGTGTTTCTTACAACAGGCATGATCACCATGACAGTGAATCTTTGGCATTGTGACTCCTCACTTCAAGGAAGGTCCGAGACTTTCATCTTTTATTGAAAATAAATGGAAAAAAATAAAGATTTTTTTGGGGGAGCAGGGATTCATCCTCAATGATGATATCTCTGAGGCTCCATCATTTAGACAACTGCGATTATCTTTGAAACCAAGGCAACTTTTGACCAAGAGTATCATGAGTCTTAGGAGAACAAAATTCAATGGGAATTGGGGAAAACATTGCATTGGTTGGAGCCATATCAGTCTGTGGATATCGGAGGCCAATCATCTCAGTCTAGCAGCATCACAACAAAATACTGAGGTGCCTAACTTCCTCCCTGATGGCCCACAATCTGACCACCATCTCCAAGGTTCAAGTCAAGGCGGCACGGTGGCACAGTGGTTAGCACTGCTGCCTCACAGCGCCTGAGACCCGGGTTCAATTCCCGACTCAGGTGACTGACTGTGTGGAGTTTGCACATTCTCCCTGTGTCTGCGTGGGTTTCCTCCAGGTGCTCCGGTTTCCTCCCACAGTCACAAAGATGTGCGGGTCAGGTGAATTGGCCATGCTAAATTGTCCGTAGTGTTAGGTAAGGGGTAAATGTAGGGGTATGGGTGGGTTGCGCTTCAGCGGGTCGGTGTGGACTTGTTGGGCCGAAGGGCCTGTTTCCACACTGTAAGTAATCTAATCTAATCATGTACTAAAATGTTAATGAAGTTTCTATGCTTCAGCAAAGTATCCAATACCAGCAAAAGTGAGCATGGCAATAGGCTTTTTATTTGATATCAATAAGCCTAAGAGTCAATGTCTGAGTTTGTTACATTAATATAAAACTGTTGGTGGATCTTTGGGTTAACATTGTACCCATGAGACACTGGGTTTGTATTATAATAAGAAGCTGGATAGGCTGGGACTTTTCCTCTCACTAGGAGGCTGGGCGGCGGGGGGAATGAATTTATAGAGGTTTATAAAATTATGAGGGGTATTGAAAAGGTGAATGGCAGGTATCTTTACCCTAGAATGGAGGATTTCAAGACTAGGGGCATATTTTTACGGTGAGAGGAGGAAGATTTAAAAAAAACATGAAAGACAACTTTTTTTTTACACAGAGAGTAGTTTATGTGTAGAATGAACTTCCTGAGAAACTGATGGATGTGGAGACAGTTACAACATTTAAAAGACATTTAGATAAGTACTTAAATAAGAAATGCTTGGAGGGATGTTGGTCAAGTACAAATAGGTGGGACTAGTTTAGTTTGGGATTATAGTTGGCATGGACTGGTTGGGCCAAAGAATCTGTTTCCGTGCTGTATGACTGTTTGACTCAATAGTATCTGCCCAGATTTGTGTTCAAGTTGTTAAAGAAGGATTTGAACAACATAATCAACTGACTCAGAAAATAGTGTCATAGAATATTTCTTTGCATGCTATTCATCATCCAATACAGTAACAATAGATGGAAGAACAAAGCTATATATAAATTAAAACATAATAACCTGTGTGTGCAATTGCATTCATTCTGTGTCCTCAGCCAACTGTGTCAGTTACAGATCTATTAGCTATACCTTCACCTCAGGGAAAGAAAGGCTGAGTTTCAAGTTCCTCCAGGTGTTGAATACAAAAGGTAAAGTAGGAGAAAGTGAGGACTGCAGATGCTGGAGACCAGAGTTGAAAAATGTGGTACTGGAAAAACACAGCAGGCCAGGCAGCATCCACAGAGCAGGAGAATCAACGTTTCGGGCATAAGCCCTTCTTCAGGAAGGAGGGCTTCTGCCCGAAATGTCGATTCTCCTGCTCCTCGGATGCTGCCTAGCCTGCTGTGTTTTTCTAGCACCACATTTTTCAACAAAGGTAAAGGTTGAGAACCCACTGCAGTGGAGATTGTTATACTAATGGAGGTGATACCTTTCAGATGACTCCATCTCCTGGGTTTTCAATACTGCCAGCCATCCACATCTTGTGGTATGGTCGGGTCACTTAATATTCAAGGCTGAGATTTCTAATCATTCAAAGAATCAACGCCTTTGGGAATGGCAAGAAAGTGGATTTGAGGATTAACAGATCAGCCATAATCCTATTTAATGGCAAACAGACTCGATGGGCTGAATGGCCTGCTCCTGCTCTTAAAGTTTTTGGTCTAATTAGTGACTGTGCTGTTTTGCTGCCAACAGGGAGTTGTTGAATTTAACCTTTCCTCTCCACCTCTTCATTCATGTCTGATCATCCCCTCTCTTCCACATGTCCACACTCTCCTTTCCATACACCCTTCACTCATCCCTACTTTGCTGGGAGGAGTGATCCCTGTAGGCAGCTCCAGAAGGCCATCCTATACTCTGTTCCTGCTTGCCATAGCCAGGAGTTGATTGTCATCGGTGTTATGAAGTTGAAGGTGTATACTGTACCTTTGAGAGAGAGTGAATGCTGTTCTGAACTGAGAGTTTACAAGCACCTGTGTATGCGACTGGATAACAGTTCCAGAGTGAACTGGTAAATTGAAAATATGCAACAGTTGGTTGTGAAATGGATACCTGAGTTTTAATTGCTGTTTTGACAACAATTTAAATTTAACCAACCAGTTTAAATTATGCCATAGGATACTAAAACCAAATCAAGTTTGAATTTATTGTTTTGCCAACATCGAACCAATTAGATGGTCTGATTTTGGGGGTATAATAATGTGAACATTTTGAAAATTGGTCAAAGAACAACTGCCTTAGAGAGAGAAACTGCTGGACAGCTAATTGCCCATTTAACATCTTGCTCTCAAAGAAATTAGATAACATTGTCTATCATAGATACCTTTTCATGTGAAACATGCTCATAGTGAAATGAAAGATGATGACCCAGGGAGATCATCAGCCAGGAGAGTGAAAACACAGAAGAAGACAGAGACTGTGTGGTTTTGAAATTAAGGTGATATCAATCTAATAGGTATCTTACTGGACAGCATATTGTTATAAGATTAGAGGCAGATCGTGAGTTGTAAAGAGAAAGGGAGGTTAGATTTGTGAAGAGATTTTGTTTAATGCTTACTTAGAGTAAGAAAATAAATTGTTGTTATTTTCTTTAAATAGTGGAATTTGGGATTTCCCTGTCACTCATACTTTAACAGTTTACGAGGCGAGGTGAGCTTTTCTGGGTGTTTAGTTTAATTAGCAGAAAAGGTTCACCGCTCTGTCATAACAATCAGTTTCAGGTGGAGAGGCAAGACTCAGATGGGGAAATGATGATGCGTGAGAGTTAAAATCTCTCCAAATCTCAGTATGTCAGCTCACTGTTCACCTGGAAAGATCATAAACTGTGATCAAAACTCAAATCATGTGATGCATTCCCTATGAGCAAAGGAACTCAGCTATTCTTAGCCTGGGAACCACATGACTGTCTAATTTGGAGATTTATTCTATGGTTAGTTCTTCTATAACGCGATAATTGCTGTCTTGTGCAACCCTGCACTATAGAAAAATCACATTTTAGAAACAGTGCTTAAAGTGTTAACAATGTAATCATGTCATGGCCAACACATGTTTTAGAAGTTCACACTTTAGAAACAATATTCCCTATTTGTCAATAGCGTCACAGTCAATTTGCATTGAGAAAATGTGTGTTATGGCCTGTATTTGCCTGCACATCCCTAAGACTCCCAAGTTTAAAATGTGTGCTTTAAAAATTCACAGCATTTCAAAATAGCTGCAGAGGAGTCGCAGCATTCGGGGCTCCTGAGCCCAAGGCTCATTCACATACATCTGCTTTTCTTTTCTCATTTTGTTTTGCTTTCTTTAAAGGTTTTTCTCTTACTTTTCAACTTGGTTGCAAGTGGGCTATGCACAAGTGGTGGATGAAGATGGCAGTGCAGGCCCAGGAAGAGGTGAAGTTGAGGAAGTGACAGAGATGGTGTCTGCTAATGGTGACACCAATGCCAGCCTGGGATTTCCCTGTGAGTGAGGAGCAGGCCCCCGGCCTATTCCCCTCCCCCGGTTGTGACTTGCAGGCTGAGCTGAGGGTCCAGTCTGTGGTTAGGCCTGGGAGCCTGATAGAAGAGGCAGCATTGGCGGTGATTTTGGTCCCAGCACAATACTCATGGCGTTGGTGGCTGGTCGAGGCGAGATAGTGCCAGAGAGCAGCCACTCTTTGTTCCTGCGGCTGCAGTAGCGCGTTGCGGGATGGTTACTATGGTATCATTGATTTACCAGAATGGACTCGAGGCTTCCAGGTGGAGGAACCAGGATGCAGCTCCATGACTGTGCTGGAAACGGGAGCTCTCCATTGGTTAGGCCACTATTAGAATATTGTGTGCAATTCCCGTCTCCCTTCTATAGGAAGGCTGTTGTGAAACTTGAAAGGGTTCAGAAAAAAATTACAAGGATGTTGCCAGGGTTGGAGGATTTGAGCTAAAGGAAGAGGCTGGGGCTGTTTTTCTGGAGCATCGGGGGCTGAGGGATGACCTTATTGAGGTTTATAAAATCACGAGGGGCATGATTAGGATAAATGGTAAGGTCTTTTCCCGAGGATGGATGAATCCAAAACTAGAGGGCATAGGTTTAAAGTGAGAGGGAAAGGACTTAAAAGGAATCTAAGCGGCAACATTTTCATGCAGATGGTGGTGCGTGTATGGAATGAGCTGCCAGAAGAAGTGTGAGGGAGGAGTGAAGGACTGCTGGGAGGGTGAGTATAAAACATTTTTTTTTAAAGAGCAGCAAGTAGAGAGGGCAGAGAGAAATGAGGGCTGCTGGGAAGTTCTTAGGTGGTTGAGATCTAAACCCAAGATCCTAAACCATAGGGCCTCCGTTCTACTCACGTCCTCTAAGAGACTGTAAACTAGGTAAGTTTTCAGGTTTTCTCTTTTTTTTTTCTTCTCTTCCTTTGTTTAGTCCTGTGCGGGCTTTCAGAGCAGCGGGATATGAATGTTAGGGCAGTTGCATGTTCCTCCTGCAGAGTGTACAGGTGAGTGACACTTCACATGTCTCTGCTGACTACATCTGCGGGAAGTGCACCCAACTCTACCTCCTCGAAAACCGAGTTAGCTGGATGAACTGCGGATCATCCGGGAGGCTGAGGGGGAAATTGAGAGGATGTACAAGGAGGGATCACGCCTCAGATACAGGATACAGATAGCTGAGTTACAGTCAGGGGGAGGAAAGGGAACCAACGGTCAGAGCAGGAATGCCCTGTGGCTGTTCCCCTCAGCAATAAGTATACCATTTTGAATACTGCTGGTGGGAACGGCGTATCAGGGGAAAGTCATAGTTGTCAGGTGTCTGGCACAGAGCCAGGCATTGTGGCGCAGAAAGGAAGGGGGGAAAATAGAAAAGCACTAGTGGTAGGGGACTCAATAGTTAGACGGATTGACAGGAGATTTTGTGGTCAGGAATGGGACTCCCTGAAGGTATGTTGCCTCCCTGGTGCCAGGGCCCAGGATGTCACCAATCGGGTCTGAAGGGGGAGGGTGAGCAGCCAGAAATTGTGGTATGTATTCGCACCAATGATATAGCCAGGAAAGGGATTGAGGATCTGAAAAGTGACAACAGAGAGTTAGGTTGGAAGCCGAAGAGCAGGACGACTAGTGTAGTGATCTCAGGTTTGCGACCGGTGCCACGAGATAGTGAGATGAGGAACAGTCAGCGAATGCAGCTTAACACACGGCTGCGAGGCAGGTGCAGGAGGGAAGACTTCAGATACCTAGACCATTGGGATATCTTCTGGGGAAGGTGGGACCTATACATGAAGGACGGGTTGCACCTGAACTGGAGGGGTACAAATGTCCTGGGTGGGAGATTTGCTCATGTGATTCGGGAGGGTTTAAACGAGTTTGGCAGGGGATGGGAATCAGAGCCACATATCTGAGAGGGGGACAGTTGCAGATGAGGTAGTGACAGGATGTAGTGAATCTATCAGGAAGGTTTCTCACACGATGAAACAAAGGGATCGGTTGACATGTGCCTGCCTTAACGCAAGGAGTGTCAGAAATAAGAGTGACGAACTTAGGGCATGGATCAGTACTTGTGGCTACGTTGTTGTGGCCATAACAGAGATGTGGGTTGCACAGGAGCAGGAATGGTTGCTTGATGTTCCAGGGTTTAGAATGTTTAAAAAGAACAGAGAGGGTGGAAAACAAGGAGAGTGCATCACAGCCACAGAAATGAAGATTGTCAAGGAAGGTTTGTCTACTGAGTCAGTATGGGTGGAAGTTAGGAACAGCCACCACATTGAGGGCTTTCTACAGACCACCAATTAGCAGTAGGGAGATCGAAGAGCTCATAGGCAGGCAGAGTCTGGAAAAATGCAGATGTAGCAGGATTGTTGTTATGGGTGATTTCAACTTTTCCAATATCAACTAGAACCACTTTAGTGCAGATGGTTTGGATGGAGCCGTTTTTGTCAGGTGTGTTCAGAAGAGTTTCCTTACTCAGTATGTAGACAGCCCAATGAGAGGGGAGGCCATTTTGGATTTGGTGCTCGGCAACGAGAAAGGACAGGTATCAGATCTCACGGTGGGAGAGCATTTTGGTGACAGTGATCACAACTGCCTCACATTTACCATAGCCTTGGAGACGGAAAGGAGCAGCTACTGAGGGAAGATACTTAATTGGGGAAAAGGAAATTATGATGCTATCAGACAGGAGTTGGGAAGTACAGACCGGGAACAATTGTTCCACAGTAAGGGCATAGCAGACATGTGGAGACTGTTTTAAGGAGCAGTTGTTGCAAGCGATGCATGGATTTGTTCCTCTGAGACAGGTAAGAAGGGGTAAGATTAAGGAACCTTGGAAGACGAGAACAGAGGAGCTTCTTGTCAAAAGGAAGAAGGCAGCGTCCGTAAGGTGAAGGAAGCAAGGATCTAGCTCAGCTTCACAGAATTACAGGCTTGCGAGAAAGAAACTCAGAAATGGGCTGAGGAGAGTCAGGAGGCAGCACAAAAAGGGCTTGTCAATAAGGATTAGGGAGAACCCCAAGGCATTTTACTCATGTGTGAGGAATAAGAATGATCAGGGAGAAGGTAGGGCCGATCAGGGATAGCGGAGGGAACTTGTGTGTGGAGCCTGAGCAGATAGGGGAAGCCCTAAATGAGTTTTTTGCTTCAGTTTGCACTAAGTAAAGGACCTTGTTGTGAATGAGAACTTTGAGGAGCTGGGATAGATTAGATTAGACTTAGATTAGACTTACAGTGTGGAAACAGGCCCTTCGGCCCAACAAGTCCACACCGACCCGCCGAAGCGAAACCCACCCATACCCCTACATTACCCCTTACCTAACACTACGGGCAATTTAGCTTGGCCAATTCACCTGACCCGCACATCTTTGGACTGTGGGAGGAAACCGGAGCACCCGGAGGAAACCCACGCAGACACGGGGAGAACGTGCAAACTCCACACAGTCAGTCGCCTGAGTCGGGAATTGAACCCGGGTCTTCAGGCGCTGTGAGGCAGCAGTGCTAACCACTGTGCCACCGTGCCGCCGGATACAGTCTTGACCAGATCAAGATTGATGAAGATGATGTGCTGGAAATTTTGGAAAACATTAAGATTAATAAGTCCCCAGGGCCAGACCAGATTTATCCTAGGCTGCTCCGGGAAGTGAGAATGAAGGTTGCTAAGCCGTTGGCGAGGATATGTGCCTCCTCACTTTCACGGGAATTGTACCAGAGGATTGGAAGGAGGTGAATGTTGTTCCTATTTTCAAGAAGGGAAATAGGGAAATTGCTGGCAATTAAAGACCAATCAGTCTTACGTCTGTGGTCAGCAAAGTTTTGGAAAAAATTCTAAGGGATAGGATTTATGACTATTTGACAAAGCATAGCGTGATTAAAGGCAGTCGGCATGGCTTTGTGAGGGGCAAGTCATGCCTCACAAATTTTATTGAGCTCGTTGAGAAGGTGACAAGACAAGTGGGTGAAGGTTGAGCAGTGGATGTGGAGTATTTGGACTTCGGCAAGGCATTGGATGGGGTTCCCCATGGTAGGCTCATTCATAAAGTCAGGAAGTATGGGATACAGGGAGATTTGGCTATCTGGATTCAGAATTGGCTAGCTGACAGAAGGCAGAGAGTAGTTGTAGATGGAAAGTATTCTGCCTGGAGGTCACTGTTACGTGGTGTCCCACAGGGCTCTGTTCTTGTGCCTCTGCTCTTCGTAGTTTTTAAAATGAGTTGGATGAGGAGGTTGAGGGGTGGGTTAGTAAATTTGCAGATGACACAAAGGTTGGATGTGTCGTCGATAGTATAGAGGGCTACTGCAGGCTGCAGTGTGACATAGACAGGATGCAGAGCTGGGCTGAGAAATGGCAGATAAAGTTTTAGTTTAGATTAGATTAGATTACTTACAGTGTGGAAACAGGCCCTTCGGCCCAACAAGTCCACACCGACCCGCCGAAGCGCAACCCACCCATACCCCTACATTTACCCCTTACCTAACACTACGGGCAATTTAGCTTGGCCAATTCACCTGACCCGCACATCTTTGGACTGTGGGAGGAAACCAGAGCACCCGGAGGAAACCCACGCAGACACGGGGAGAACGTGCAAACTCCACACAGTCAGTCGCCTGAGTCGGGAATTGAACCCGGGTCTCAGGCGCTGTGAGGCAGCAGTGCTAACCACTGTGCCACCGTGGTCAACCTGGATAAATGTGAAGTGATGAATTTTGGAAGGTAGAACTCGAATGCTGAATATAGGATTAAAGACAGGATTCTTGGCAGTGTGGAGGAACAGAGGGATCTGGGTGTGCATGTACATAAATCCCTCAAAGTTGCCACCCAAGTGGATAGGGTTGTTAAGAAAGCACATGGTGTTTTGGTCTTCATTAACAGGGGGATCGAGTTTAAGAGCTTAGAGGTTTTGCTGCAGTTGTACAAGATCCTGGTGAGACCACACTTGGAAATTGTGTCCAGTTCTGGTTGCCCTACTGTAGGAAAGATACAGAGGCTTTGGAGAGGGTGCAAAGAAGGTTTACCAGGATGCTGCCTGGACTGGAGGACTTGCCTTATGAAGAAAGGTTGAATAAGCTCGGACTTTTCTCTCTGGAGAGAAGGAGGAAGAGAGGAGACCTGATCGAGGTATATAAAATAATGAGAGGAATAGATAGTCAATAGCCAGAGACTTTCCCCAGGGCAGGATTGACTGGTATGAGGGGTCATAGTTTTAAGATATTAGGAGAAAGGTATAGAGGGGACGTCAGAGGACGTTTCTTTACACAGAGTTGTGAATGAATGGAATGCGTTGCCAGCGGTAGTGATGGAAGCAGAGTCATTCGGGACATTTAAGCGACTGCTGGACATGCACATGGATAAAGTGAGTTGAGGGGTGCATCGGTTAAGTTATTATATTTTACATTAGGATTAAACCTTGGCATAACATCGTGGGCCAAAGGGCCTGTTCTGTGCTGTACGTTTCTATGTTCTATGTTCTATGAAGTGGTGGAAGCACAATTACAACATTTAAAAGGTATCTGGTTTGGTAAATGAATAATAAAGGTTTAGAGCGAGTCGAGAGTGTGATGCTGGAAAAGCACAGCAGGTCCGACAGCGTCAGAGGAGCAGGAGAATCAACGTTTCAGGCAAGAGCCCTTCATCAGGAATGAGGCCTGTGAGCCAAGGGGGTGGAGAGATAAATGGGAGGTGGATGGGGCCAGGCGAATGTAGCTGAAAGTGCAATAGGTAAATGGAGGTGAGGATAATGGTGATAAGTCGGAGAGGCGAGTGGAGAGGATAGATGAGAAGGAAGATGGACAGCTAGGACAGGTTATGAGGGTGGTGCCAAGTTGAAGGGTTGGAACGGGGATAAGGTGGGGCAGGAGGAATGAGAGAACTGGCAAAATCGACATTGATGCCTTGTGGTTGTAAGGTCCCAAGGCAGAAGATGAGGCGTTCTTCCTCCAGGCGTCGGGTCGTTGAGGTGTGACGATGGAGGAGGCCCAGAACCTGCATGTCCTTGGCAGAGTGGGAGTTGAAATGTTCTGCCACAGGGCAGTGGGGTTGGTTGATGTGAGTGTCTGGAGATGTTCTCTGTAGAGCTCTGCAAATAGGCATCCTGTCTCCCCACTGTAGAGGAGATCACATCAGGAGAAATGGACACAGTAATTGACATGTATGGAAGTGTGGGTGAAATTCTGATAGATGTGGAAAGCTTCTTTGGGGCCTTAGACAGAGCTGATATGGAGAGATGTGGACACAGGTTTTGCAATTCCTGCGATGGTGCAGGGAGGGGAGGGTGAGTTGGTGGGGGTTGTAGATCTTACGAGGGAATCGTAGAGGGAATGTTTTTTACGGAATGCGGAAAGAGGTGGGGTGGTAAATATATCCCTGGTGGTGGGGTCCATTTGTAGGTGGCAGAAATTGCGGAGGATGGTGTGGTGTATACGGAGGTTGGTGGGGTGGAAGGTGAGGACCAGGAGGATTCTGTCCTTGTTGCGGTTGGAGACGTGGCGTTCGAGTGTGGACGTGTAGGAAGTGAATGAGATGTGCTGGAAGGCATCATCAACCACGTGGTAGGGGAAATTGCAGTCTTTGAAGAAGGAGGCCATCTAGTGTGTTCAGATGGATATGGGCCAAATGTTACAGAGCAGGACAGGCCCTTCGGCCCTCGATGTTGCGCCGACCTGTGAAATTAATCTGATGCCCATCTAACCTACACTGTTCCATTATTGTCCATTTGTATGTCTAATGTCCATTTAAATGCCCTTAACATCAGTGAGTCTACCACTGTTGCAGGCAGGGCATTCCTTGCCTTTACGACTCTCTGAGTAAAGAAACTACCCCGATATCTGTCCTAAATCTATCACCCCTCAATTTAAAGCTATATTCCCTCGTGTTAGCCTTCACCAACGGAGGTAAAAAGCGCTCACTGTCCACCCTATCTAACCCTCTGATTATCTTATACATCTCAATTAAGTCACTTCACAACCTTCTTCTCCCAATAATAACAGCATCAATTCCCTCAGAATTTCCTCGTAAGACCTTTCCTCCATACCAGGCAACATCCTAGTAAATCTCCTCTGAATCCTTTCCAAAGCTTCCACATCCTTCCTATAATGTAGTGACTAGAACTGCATGCAATACTCCAGGTGCAGCCTTAGACCAGAAGACCATAAGTCCATAAGACAAAGGAGTGGAAGTAAGGCCATTCAGCCCATCAGGTCCACTCCACCATTCAATCATGGCTGATGGGCATTTCAACTCCATTAACCCCCACTGTACGCATAGCCATTGATTTCTTGCAAGATCAAGAATTTATCAATCTCTGCCTTAAAGACACTTAATGTCCCGACCTCCACTGCGCTCCATGGCAATGAATTCCACAGGCCCAACACTCACTGGCTGAAGAAATGTCTCATCATTTCCATTCTAAATTGACCCCCTCTAATTCTAAGGCTGTGCCCATGGGTCCTAGTCACCCTGTCTGGTGAAAACAAATTCTCAGCATCTACCTTTTTCAGCCATGCGTTAGCTTATAAGTTTCTATTAGATGTCCCCTCCACCTTCTGAACTCTATTGAATACAATCCCAGGATCCTCAGCTGTTCATCGTATGTTAGGCCTACCATTCCAGGAATCAATCATGTGAACATCCGCTGGACATGGTCCAGTGCCAGTATGTCCTTCCTGACGTGTGGGACCCCTAAATTGGACACAGTATTCTAAATGTAACCCAAGAAGAGATTTATAAAGTCTCAGTAGCTCATCGCTGTTCTTACATTCCAACCTTCTTGAGATAAATGACAATATTACATTTGCTTTCTTAACCATGGACACAACCTGCAAGTCAACCTTTAGAGAATCCTGGACTAGCAGTCCCAGATCCCTTTGTACTTTGGCTTTATGAATTTCCTCAATGTTTAGAAAATAGGCCATGCTTGTATTCCTTTTTCTAAAGTGCAAGACCTCACATTTGCTCGTGTTGAATTTCATCAGCCATTTCCTGGACCCCTCTCCTAAACTGTCTAAATCTTTTGGCAGTCTCTCCACCTTCTCAGTACTACCTGCCTGTACGTCTAACTTAGTATCAATGGTGAACTTTGCCAGAATGCCCCCAGTCCCTTCACGCAGATCATTAATATATAAAGTGAACAGCTGTAGCCCCAACACTGAACCCTGCAGGACACCACTTGTCACTGTCTGCCATTCTGAAAAAGAACCTTTTATCCCAACTCTGCCTTCTGTCAGACAGCCAATCCCCAATCCATGCCAGGAGCTCACCTCGAACATCATAGGCCGTCACCTTACTCAGCAGCCTCCCGTGAGGCACCTTATCAAAGGCCTTTTGGAAGTCTAGATAGATAACATCCACTCGATTTCCCTGGTCTAACCTACTTGTTACATCTTCAAAGAGTTCTAACAGATTTGTCAGGCACGACCTCCCTTTACTAAATCCACATTGACTAGTTCTAATCCAACCCTGCATTTCCAAGAATTTAGAACTCTCATCCTTAACAATGGATTCTATAATTTTACCTATAGCTGAGGTTAAGCTAATCAGCATATAATTTTCCTTCTTTTGTCTTGATCCTTTCTTGAACGGAGGGGGCGGGGGTTACAACAGGGATTTTCCAATCATCTAGAACTTTCTCTAACTCTAGTGATTTTTGGAAGATTACATTCAACGCCTTCACTATTTCTTCAGCCACCTCCCTCAGTACTCTAGGGTGTAGCCCATTGGGGCCAGGAGATTTATCGAAATTTAGACTTTTCAGCTTTTCTAGCACTTTCACTTTTGTAAAGGTTACCATACTCAACTCTGCCCCTTGACTCTCCTCAATTGTTGGGATATTACTTACTGTGAGTAATGTATTTATTAAGTTCTTCAGCTATTTAGTTACCTCCCATCACTAACCTTCCAACATCTATTTGGAACTGCCCAATTTCTACTTTTGCCTCTCGTTTGTTTCTTATATATTGAAATTAACTTTTATTATCATTTCTAATATTACTGGCTAGCGTACATTCATAATTGACCCTCTCCTTCCTCATTTCTCTTTTTGTTATCCTCTGTTTGCTTTTGTACTCTTCCAAATCTTCTGATTTCCCAGTGCTCTTGACCACTTTATAAGCTCTCTTTTTTTCAATGATACATGTCCTAACTCCCTTTGCCAGCCCTGGCTATCTAATTACCCCCACCTCCACACACCCCCTCCCCACCCCCCCAACACACACACACACACACACACACACACTCTTTCTTTTCTTTGGGATGAGCCTCTGTATTATGTTGCTCTACTGTCTTCCCCACTAGGCTCTGCATCCAGTCCAATTTCATCAGTTCCTCTTTCATGTCCTTATGGTTACCTTTATTTAACTGTAACACCATTTCATCCAATATTGCCTTCTCTCTTTCAAACTGCAGACTGAACTCTACCATATTATGATCGCCACCTCCTAAGTGTTCCCTTACTTTAAGATCTTTTATAATGCCTGGCTCATTACATAACACTAAGTCCAGAATAGCCTGCTCCTTTGTGGGCTGCATCACAAGTGTTCCAAAAAGCCATCCTGTAAGTATTCCATGAATTCCCTTTCTTTGGATCCACCAGTAACATTATTCACCCAATCCATTGAAGTGTTGAATATTATGGTTTTTTGCCTTTGTGGTTCCTCAACTCCGTACACACAGACTCCACATCATATCCCTATGTCATTCAGTGCTGTAGATTTAATTTCATTCTTAGCTAACAAGGCAACCCGCGCCCTTTGCCCACTTCCCTGTCTTTTTGATAAATTGTAAATCCTTGGATGTTTAACTGCCAGTCCTGAGCCCCTATAACCACGTCTCTGTGATGCTTTGTACAGCTGAAGCATGACCTCATTGCTCTGTAACTCAGTCCCCCTACTAATAAATGTCAACGCACCATATGCCTTCTTAACAACCCTATCAATCTAGATGGCAACTTTCAGGGATTTATGCACCTGGACACTGAGATCTCTCTGTTCAACTACACTGCCAAGAATTTTACAATTTGCCCAGTACTCTGTATTCCTGTTACTTCTTCCAAAGTGAACTACCTCACACTTGTCTGCATTAAACTCCATTTGCCACTTCTCAGCCCAGCTCTGCATCTTATCTATGTCCCTCTTTAACCCACAACATCTTTCAGCACTATCCACAACTCTGCCTACCTAAGTGTCATCTGCAAATTTACTAACCCATCCTTCCACGCCTACCTCCAGATCATTTATACAAAATGACAAACAGCAGTGGCCCCAAAACAGATCCTTGCAGCAGATCATTGGTAACTGCGCTCCAGGATGAACATTTTCCATCACCTACCGCCCTCTGGATCAGAAATTAGCAAGCTGAAAGAAGACACTTATTTTGTGCAGTAGCCTACCATGTGGAACCTTATTAAACGCCTTACTGAAGTTCATATGTATCACATAAACCACCCAACCTTCATCCACCTGTTTTGTCACCTTCTCGAAGAACTCAATAAGGTTAGTGAGGCACAACCCACCCTTCACAAAACTGTGTTAACTGTCCCTAATCAAATTATTCCTTTCCAGATGATTATAAATCCTATTTCTCATAACCTTTTCTAACACCATACCCACAACCGAAATAAGACTCACTGGCCTATAATTACCAGCTTGTCCCCACTCCCCTTCTTAAACAAGGGAATAACATTTGCTATCCTCCAGTCTCCTGTCACTACTCCTGTTGACAATAATGACACAAAAATCGCAACCAATGGCTCTGCAATATCTTCCCTGGCTTCCCAGAGAATCTGAGGATAAACCCCATCCAGCCCCAGGGTCTCATCTATTTTCAGATCTTCCAAAATTGCTCAAACGTCCTCACTATCAACCTTAATCCCATCTAATTTCATTGCCCATATCTCCATATTCTCACTAACATTGTCTTTTTCCAATGTGACTACTAATGAAAAGTATTCATTAAGCGCTTCCCCTATGTCCTCAGATTCCACACACAACTTTCTACTACTACCTTTGATTGGCCCTAATCTTACTCTAGTCATTCTTTTATTCCTGACATACCTACAGAAGGCCTTAGAGTTTTCCTTGATCCTATCTGCCAGCAACTTCTCATGTCCCCTCCTGGCTCTTCTTAGCCCTCTCTTTAGATCTTTTCCAAACAATTTTAACACTCAATACCCCTAACAAAGCCTTCACGCTTCATCCTCAAATAAGCCTTCCTCTTGACAACAGCTTCAACTTCTTTAATAAACCATGGTTCCCTCTCTTAACAACTACCTCCCTGCCTGATAGATATATACTTATCCAGGACCCACAGTCGCTGTTCCTTGAATAAACTCCACATTTATTTATCGAGTGCCCATCCCCAGCAGTTTCCTTCCCCATCTGATGCATCTTAAATCTTGCCTAATCACATCATAATTGCCTTTCCCCCAGTTACACCTCTTTTCCTGCAGTATATACCTATCCCTACCCATTGTTATTGTAAACATAACTGAATTATGGTCACAATCATGAAGGTGCTCACTACCTCCAAATCTAACACCTGGCTGGTGTACCAAATCCAGTGTGGCCTCGCCCCTTGTTGGCCTGTCTACATACTGTGTCAGAAAACCATCCCACACATATTGAACAAAGAATAACCCATCTAAACTACTTGAACTATAGTATTCCCAGTCAATATTGGGGAAGTTAAGTTCCCCATAACAACTACCTTGTTACTCTCACTCCTATCGAAAATCATCTTTGCGATCCTTTCCTCTACGTCCTTGGAACAACTCGGAGGCCAAGAGTAAATTCCCAAAAGGGTGACCTTTCCTTTGCTGTTTCTAATCTCAGCCCAAACTACCTCAGAGGGTGAGTTCTCAAACGTGATTTCAGCTGCTGTAATTCTACTCATGATTAACATTGCCGTACCCCCGCATCCTTCACCATCTTCTCTGTTCTTCCTGAAACATCTAATTCCTGGAATCTGCAACAACCATTCCTCTCCCTGTTTTAGCCATGTCTCTGAAATGGCCACAACATCGAAATCCCAGGTACAAACCCATGCTGCAAGTTCACCCACCTTTTTCTGGAAGCTTCTGGCATTGAAGTACACATATTTCAAACCAAGATCCTGATTGCCAAAGTTCTGTTGTGACCTTGTAAACCTATCCCTGACCTCACTACCCTCAACCTCCTGTACACCGGAATTACAATTCACATTCTTACATGTGTGCTGCATTAGTTTAACCCCACCTGAAGAACATTAGCAAACTCCCCTCCAGGATATTGATACCCCTCTGGTTCAGGTGAAGACCATCCTATTTGTAGAGGTCTCACCTTCCCTAGAAAGAGCTCCAATTATACAAGAATCCAAAGCCCTCCATCCTGCACTATCCCTGCAGCCATGTGATCAGCTCCACTCTCTCCCTGTTCCTCGCTTCACGAGAACGTGGCACAGGCAACAAACCAGAGATAACAACTCTGTTTGTTCTAGCTCTAAGCTTCCATCCTAGCTCCCTGAATTTCTGCCTTAGATCCCCACCTTTCTTCTGACCTATGTCTTTGATGCCTATGTGGACCACAACTTGGAGCTGCTCCTCCACCCCCTGAAGGATCCTGAAAGCACGATCAGAGACATCATAAACGCTGGCACCTGGGAGGCAACACACCAACCATGAGGCTCTCTTGTTCCCACAGAACCTCCTATCTGTCCCCCTACCTATGGAGTCCCCAATGACTAAAGCTCTGCTCCTCTTCCCCCTACCCCTCTGAACAACAGGGACAGACGCTGCGCCAGAGACCTGTGCCCCATTGGTTTCCTCCATTAAGTCGTTGCCCCCCCCCAACAGTATCCAAAACGGTATATTTGTTGTTGAAGGGAAGTGCCACAGGAGATCCCTGCACTGCCTGCCGATTCCCTTTCCTACTCCTGACTGTAACTCATCAACCTTCTTCATGTGGCTGTGGAGGAACTACCTCCCTGTAACTCCTCTCAATAACTCCATCCACCTCCTGAATGATCTGAAGTTCATCCAGCTCCAGCTCCAGTTCACTAACACAGTTCTCGAGGAGCTGAAGTTGAGTTCACTTCCCACAAATGAAGTCAGTAGGGACACTAGGGGTGACCCTTATCTCCCATGTACTGTAGGAGGAATATTCAACTGTCCTAAGTTCCATTCCCGCTATTCTAAATTCCCAAATAGACTGCTGGGAAAAAAACAGATTGGAGTAGATTAACTCCGGGTGTCTGGTTGCCATGGATATGTTGGACCAAAGGGTCTGTTTCCTTGCTGTGTATCTCGATGACTCTATGATCATCTAACTTTTTTGCGATAAGACTATATGATGAAGTTTGTTATTTTATTTTTCAGCTTCATAATCTGTGCTTTGGTTTATTTCCAGTGCTTTAAGATAGTGCTGGATTAGTCCTGGTTAGACCAGGGAAACCCAGTAGATATTTTGTATCCAGACTTCCAAAAGGCCTTTGATAAGGTGCTTCATGGGAGGCTGCTGAGTAAGGTGAGGGCCCATGGTGTTTGAGGTGAGTTACTGGCATGGATTGGGGATTGGCTGTCTGACAGAAGGCAAAGAGTTGGGATAAAAGGTTCTTTTACAGAATGGCAGCTGGTGACAAGTGGTATCCCGTAGGGTTCAGTGTTGGGGCTACAGCTGTTCACTTTATATATTAATGATCTGGATGAAGGGACTGGGGGTATTCTGGCAAACGTTGCTGATGATACTAAGTTAGGCGCACAGGCAGGCAGTCCTGAGGAAATGGGGAGGCTGCGGAAAGTCTTCTGCAGTTTAGGAGCGGAGTCCAAGAAATGGCCGATGAAATTCAATGTGAGCAAATGTAAGGTTTTGCACTTGAGAAAAAAAGAATACAGGATCGGACTATTTTCTAAACGTTGAGAAAATTCATAAAGCCAAAGTACAAAGAGATCTGGGAGTGCTAGTTCAGCATTCTCTAAAGGTTGTCTTGCAGGTTGAGTCAGTGAGAAGAAAGCAAATGTAATGTCATTTTTCTCAAGATGTTTGGAATATAAAAGCAGCATTATGCTACTGAGACTTTGTAAACCTCTGGTTAGGCCCCATTTAGAATACTGTGTCCAACTTTGGGCCCCACATCTCAGGAAGGACATACTGGCAGTGGAATGAGTCCAGCGGAGACTCACACAGATGATCCCTGGAAAGGTAGGCCTACCATATGATGAACAGCTGAGGATCCTGGGATTGTATTCATTAGAGTTTAGAAGGTTGAAGGGAGATCTAATAGAAACTTCCAAGATAATGCATGGCTTGGAAAGGGTGGACGCTGGGAAGTTGTTTCTGTTGGGCAGGGAGAATAGGATCCATGGGCTCAATCGTAGAATTAGAGGGGGTCAATTTTGAATGGAAATGAGGAGATATTTCTTCAGCCAGAGTGGTGGGCCTGTGGAATTCATTTCCAATGGTGCGCAGTGGAGGCCGGGACGTTAAATGTCTTCAAGGCAGAAATTGATAAAGTCTTGATCTTGCAAGGAATTAAGGGCAGGTGCGGGGTGAGTGTGGGTAGGTGGAGTTGAAATGCCTGTCAGCCATGATTGAATGGGGGAGTGGACTTGATGGGCCAAATGGCCTTATTTACACTCCTATGTTTTACGGTTTTATGGATAGTTGTAATAAATACACGTGACAATAAATCAAATCATTCAATTAATCAAAGCTCACTCAGCTTATTCTAATTATTCATTCACTGGCTTCCTAATTTAAAAATTGATTGCTATAATATTTAGCTGATTACTGATTTTGTTGTGTTACTACACCTCACTTTGTAGTAACTTCTTTAACTTGGCATATGATAAACTTGGAGTTGCACTCCCAAGCTGTTATTTCCATGGACCTCAATGAATTCTCAGCTTTTAAAGGAGCTGGTGACTGAATTTCCAGGGTACGATTCAATTGAAAATATTCTGCTTAACTTCTTTACTCTGTAGAATTGACTGCATCTGAATCCTGGGGCACTGTGCTCATTAACACAGCACCAGAGGGATTTCTGCCTCCTGTACTAAAATACCAAATTCTATCCATGTCATTGTATAATCTGGAATTAGAATGTTATCCACTATTTGTCCCACTTATTACAGCATCACTGACACAGGTTCTACTTCTGGAATTCACCACTGAATACATATCACATTGTGGATCCCATACTTTACACACACACACACACACACACACACACACACAGAATTAGCTTGGAATTTCAGCACTAAAGCCAGCCATTTCACTGAACATTTATGTTCAACATGAAACTCATCCTATTTTACTAACTTTCTCTGGAGTTTCCTTTGGGCTGAATGATCAGGACAAAACCAAGAAATCTGGGAGAAGCTCCAGCAAAGTCAATCGCAACATCAGAAACAACCAGCTACATCCTCCACCTGAGCATCAAAATGAGATTGTTGTGTGACAGAGGTGAGATGCTTACTGATGGTGATCACTACTCATTAACAGGTTTGTCAAGTCCCAGATCTCACCTCAGTAATGTGCAGCTCCCCATTCTACCACCAATCACAAGGAAGCCACCAATTTCCAACCTGAAAGTGAGAAAGTGCGTAACCTCTAGACTCCAACTCAGCCCTTGTGCCTCGGACTGCCATCTCGGATAGCACAGTGGGCAGCACGGTGGCTCAGTGGTTAGCACTACTGCCTCGCAGCACCAGGGTCCCAGGTTCGATTCCAGCCTTGGACAACTGTCCGTGTGGAGTTTGCAAATTCTCCCCATGTCTGCATGGGTTTCCTCTGGGTGCTTCGGTTTCCTCCCACAGTCCAAAAATGTGCAGGTAAGGTGAATTGGCCATGCTAAGTTGGCCATAGCGATAGGTGCATTACTCAGAGGGTAGTGGGTCTGGGTGCGCTACTCTTTGGAGGGTTGGTGTGGACTGATTGGGCTGAAGGGCCTGTTTCCACACTGTAGGGAATCTAATGTAAATTCTATCAGCCTATGGAATGCCAAATAAAGTTATCAGTCTTCACGTGAGCAGTCCTATTCTGTATTTGGACGGCACGATGACACAGTGGTTAGCACAGCTGCCTCAGAGCTCCCGGGTTCAAATCCCGCCTCAGGCAACTGTCTGTGTGGAGTTTTCACGTTCTCCCCGTGTCTGCATGGATTTCTTCTGAGTGCTCCGGTTTCCTCCCATAGTCCAAAAATGTGCAGTTTAGGTGAATTGGCCATGCTAAATTGCCCGTAGTGTTAAGTGAAGGGGTAAATGTTGGGGAATGGGTATGGGTGGGTTGCTCTTCGGAGGGTCAGTGTGGACTTGTGGGCCAAAGGGCCTGTTTCAACACTGTAAATAATCTAATCTATAGCCAGTAAAATGCCTCATTCTCCATTGGCCACTCACGTCCATTAAAACCTGCTGGCCTGTTGTAACCCTCACAGCTCATCTCCAATCCACTTGCTGGTTTCTCTTGAACATCAATTCTTCACCAAGTACTGCACCAGCAACTAGAACTGAATTACAATTACAGGAGACGTGGTGGTCACTTGATTGTGGGGTATGTTTAAAGGAGAGGTGCAGGGCATATTTTTTGTATACAGAAGATGTGGGTATGTGGAAGATGTTGAAAGGGAGATGGTAGAAGCAGACTCAATAGCAACGTTTAAGAGGCATTTAGGCAGACACATGAACAGGCAGGTAATAGAGGGGTACAGACCATGGACAAGCAGGTGGGATTAGTTTAAAATAGCATCATGGTCAGCACAGACACGTTGGGCTGAAGGGCCTGTTCCTCTGCTGTATTCTTCTGCCCTCTGTCCTTTAACTTCTATCTTCTATTTTCTCTATACATTCAAGTCTAAACCATGTATACAGGCCATAAACAGCAAGGGTCCCAACACTGATCCATGCTTAACCCCACTGGACACAAAAGCACCCCTCAATAATCTCCATCTGCTTTCTGCTACTTAGCCAGTTCTGAATCCAAAGTGCCACATTTCCTTGGATCGAATGGGCTCTTACCTTCGGCATCAGAGTCCCATGCAGGATTTATCAAAAGCCTTGCCGAAGTCCAAACAGACAATGTCGAATGAATCGCCCTCACTTACACATGTGGTCACCTCTTTGAAAAATGTTATCAATTTCATCAGACATGACCTCCCCTGAACAAAATGGTGCTAGTTGTTCTTGGTGAATCCTTATCTCTCTAAGTGCAGATTAATTCTATCCCTCAGAAATGTCTCCAACAGCTTCCTCACTATTGAGGTTATATTCTGGAGTAGAGTGCTGCTGGAAAAGCACAGCAGTTCAGGCAGCATCCGAGAAGCAGGAAAATTGATGTTTTGGGCAAAAGCCCTTCATTAGGAATACAGGCAGAGTGCCTGAAGGGTGGAGAGGTAAATGAGAGGAGCATCCTTTCATTTATCTCTCCACCCTTCAGGCACTCTGCCTGCATCCCATTGAGGCTAGACAGACTGGCCTGGTTTAATCATGACTGTCTTCTTGAATAATGGTACCATTTTGGCTGGAATAAGATCAAATCACATTCTGCTGAACTTGAGAGAGCACAGGCCCAATTCACTCAGTTTTTCAATTCTACACACACAATGCAGGCATGTTCATGAGATGACTTGTATAAATTCACAGTCACCAATCTTTCTGATTAGTGTTAGCCTCAATTATTGATACCCAATGGGAAAGGATGCACGCACAATGTCTTCAGCCATGATATGGAGCTGCTGGTGACTGGGATGAACAAAGTCACAATTCACATAACACCAGGTTATAGTCCAACAGATTTAATTGAAATCACGAGCTTTCGGATTACCTGAGGAAGGAACAGTACTCCAAAATCTTGTATTTCCAAATAAATCTGTTGGACTGATGCTGTGTGATTTTTAACTAATTATATCTGAGTAACATGGCAATCTTTTGTGAATCCTCAGGTTGGATTAAGAATAAGCACATTTTATGGATTAAGAATAAGAACATTAGGTGCTCAATGGTTAACTACAGCATATCCTGCAGATTGCATTCATTGAGTTATACAGCAGAGAAACAAGCCAACATAGAGCTCAGCACTGAAGACTTAGAGACTGGTTAGCTCCTCTCAAAAACAATTCATTTGTCCCATCTCCTGACGTCCAATTAACTCTTTGAGATAGAAACTGCATTCCAAACACTCAAATTGGTAAAAAACTGTTTACCCAGAAATGATCAAAATGAACCTCATCCTCCATTCTATGAGCAAAATCAGAGACAAGCAACCAACTACATGGAAGCAAAGAGGACGGGGTATTGCGGTGATAATGTCAATGGATTAGTAATGGACCAACTCAGGCTAGTGTGGATTCAATGGCAGCTGGTGAAATTTCACTGTAATCATTAAATTCTGGAATTGGAAACTAACTTCAGTGATGAAAAATATTATAAAAATCCCTCCCGTTCATTAATGTCCTTCAGGGAAGGAAATCTATCTAGCCTGGCCAGCACATGACTCTATGCCCTCAGCAATGTGGTTGACTTTTAACAATCCTGTGAAATGGTCTCACAAGCCACTCAGTTAGTAATGCAGAGCAAGCACTGGCCTTTCCAGTGAGACATACGGTCCGTGAAATAATTGAAATGAAATCAAAACATTCTGTTTCATTGGTTTTGATTTATGGAGGACAGGGGAATAGCATCAATTAACTACAAATTTAAATTCCATAAGCCTGACTAACATGCTCAAATTATTTGCATGTTTCAAATCACTGAGCCAGCTAAAACTTCAGTGAATTGGTTTGATCCAGTTGCTTGATCAACTAGAAAAACTATAAAAAAAACTGTTCATATTTCATGTCCTGAGTACATTCAAAAATCTCAAGATGCTTCATAGCAATGAGCATCAAATGAGATTTTGACATGAAGCCATATAAGGAGGTATTCGAAGAAATTACCTGAAGTTTGGACATTGAGGTAAAATTTCAGTGAGTGTGTTACAAAGAGGATAGAGAATTAGAGAGACAGAGAAGTGTGGGGAGAAAATTATGGAGTTTGGGAACTGGGCGGCCGAAGGCAGCTTCACCGATTGTGGAGGAAACAAAACCAGAGATGCTGCAGAATTTGGGTTTGATCTGTAAAAGATTGAGAATCCAAAAGACAGAGAGGCAGGTGAGGCTTCAGCAGGATTTGAACATAGGGATGACAAAGGTGAAAGTCGAGTCTTTCATGGATTGGGAGGAGATAGAAATCAGTGAACACAGGGACAATAGGAAAATAGAATTTGATGTGAGCCAGCAAGATGTAGAAACATTAGGTGCTCCATGGTTAACTACAGCATGTCCTGCAGATTGCGTGCAGTTATTCATTGCATTATACAGCAGACAAACAAGCCACCATGTCAATGCTGACCAACAAACATCAGATTACACTAATCTCATTTGCTTGCATTTGGTCCATTGCATTTTGAGTGGCATTTTAAATGTTCATCCATATTCTTCATTAATTGTTTCAAGAGTCCCTGCATCCACCATCCACTCAGAGAGCATCTTCCATACTTCCACCATTCTCTGGGTGAAAAGACATTTGCTCAGATCCCCTGTAAACACTCACTCCTCACTTTAAGCTTATGCTACTGGTCTTAGACATATCTGCCAAGGGGAAAGACTGTCATCTTTTATTATGTCTGTACATCTCATAATTTTGTATACTTCAATCATATTCCAGCCTCTCCACTCTCTCCTCATAACTGAGACTTTCCATCCTGGCAACATCCTGGTGAACCTCCTCAGTATCTTCTCTAGTGTATTCATGTCCTTCCAATAGTGTGATGACCAGAGCTGCACACATTATTCCTTCTGTGGCCTAAACAATGTTTTATAAAGTTGCAACAAGACTTCTTTGCTGCTATTTTCTACACCCTAGCTAATGAAGGCAAGCATCCCATATGCCTTCATCCCCATCCTGTCTACTTGTGCTGACTTGCGCTGATCACCTTCAGCGACCTATGAACTCGTACACCAAGGTGCATTGGTTCCTCGATATTCTCTCAGGACCTACCATAGATGGTGTATATCCTTCCTTTATTAGATCTCCTAAAATGTATCACCTCGTACTAATCAGAATTAAATTCCATCTACCACTTCTTTGCCCACATTACCATCCGATCAACACGGATTGTACCCTGAGACCATCCTGCTCACTATTAACAACACCATTATCAATTTTTGTGTCACCTTTAATCTTACTAATTATGCTTTTGGCATTCACATCTAAGTCGTTAATGTAAATAACAAACAGTAAGGGTCCCAGCACTGAACCTTGTGGTACGTTGCTGGCCACAGGAGGACAATCACAAAGACAACCACTATCACCCTTTGCCTCCTACAGACAGGAACAAACTAAGGACCAGAGATGCTGGAGAGTCAGACTCAATAAATGTAGGGGCTGGAAAAGCGCAGCAGGTCAGGCAGCATCCAGGGAGCGGGAGAGTCAATGTTTCAGGCATAAGCGAAATTCCTGATGAAGAGCTTATGCCTGAAACATTGATTAGATTACTTACAGTGTGGAAACAGGCCCTTCAGCCCAACAAGTCCACACCAACCCGTCGAAGTGCAACCCACCCAGACCCATTCCCCTATATTTACCCCTTCATCTAACACTACGGGCAGTTTAGCACGGCCAATTTACCTAACCTGCACATTTTTGGATTGTGGGAGGAAACCGGAGCACCCGGAGGAAACCCACGCTGACACAGGGAGAATGTGCAAACTTCACACAGTCGCCTGAGGCAGGAATTGAACCTGGGTCTCTGGCGCTGTGAGGCAGCAGTGCTAACCACTGTGCCACCATTCTCCTGCTCCTCGGATGCTACCTGACTTACTGTGCTTTTCCATCACCACCCTTTTTCCCTCCTGCATACAAGCCACTTTTGTGTCCAGTTTGGCAGTTTGCTTTGGTCCTATGTGCTCTTCCCCTGTGGACCAGCCTTCCATGTGGGACCTTGTCAAAGGCCTTGCTGAAATCCTTGTAACCTACATCAACTGCATCACTCTTCTCCATATCTTCAGTCATCTTTCAAAATGAAATTCAATTAAATTAGTCAGACAGGATCTCCCTCTGAAAATTTACTGCTGACCATCCCTGAACAGTCCCTGTCTTCCCAAGTATTGACTAATCTTGTCCTTCATTAAAGTTTCAATAATTTCCCAACCACTGATGTCAAACTAACTGGTCTGTAATTACCTGGACTATCCTTGCTGCCCTTCTTGAACAAAAGAGCCAGGTTAAGTTATCCTCCAGTCATCTGGCACTTCACATGTGGTCAGTGAGGTATTAAATATCTCTGTCAGGACCCCAGCAATCTCCTCCTAGAGCAGCCTGAGAAACACCCCGCCACCATTACCATTTCCTTCCCAGTTGCCAGCCCCCTCTGGGGATTTGTGCATTTATACATCCTTTAAAAGGTCAAATGCTCCCTCCTTATTAACCATTTCATGTTCCAGTGTCTCATTATCTCCGGCTACAATGTCTTCTCCTTTGTGAATACAGATGTAAAATCTTTATTTCAGACCTCACTCGTGTCCACTGACTCCATGCACAGATTGTCTCTTTAGTCTCTAATATGTCCCACGCTGTTCCTGGTAATCCATTATTCATCTTATGTTGTTAAAAGTCAGACAACACCACGTTATAGTCCAACAGGTTTAATTGGAAGCACACTAGCTTTCAGAGCGCTGCTTCTTCAATGCTCCAAAAGCTAGTGCTTCCAATTAAACCTGTTGGACTATAACGGGGGGGGTTGTGTGATTTTTAACTTTGTACACCCCAGTCCAACACCAGCATCTCCAAATCATTTTAGGTCATTGGGGTAAAGTTTTCTCTGGGGAATTAATGAGTGCCAATATGTTTTGTAGTTGTTTGATTGATAAAGTTGTTTATTCAACATCTAAACTAAGGTCCACAATCAGATATCCCTGTGTCCTTCGACGAACATCCAGCTCACCCTTTCAGCACAGGTCTGCCTTTCCCTGTGGGTGTCAGTGCACTGATTTCTGGGTAAGAATTGGGTTCCATGACCACACCTAGTGGCAATGGGATCTGCTTTGTGATTTTATTCAGGGTGCTCTGTGACAGTGCCAGCAATATACAGGACTTGATGGGTTCTAGAAGCTTCTGGTCCAATCAGAACATCAGCAGGTGTTAACCTGTGCAAGGTTACTACGTAAGGTGGCTTCTACAGAGGTACGCAGGAGTCTTCAAAGGTGCCCTGAGTTATTGCAAACTCATATATTCTCCCCAGAGTTTAGAAGAATAAGAGGAGATCAAATGGAGGTATATACAATGCTAACTGGGATTAACAAAGTAGATGCAGAATGAATATTTCCTCTTGTTGGGTAATCTAGCATGGGAGGTCTATGGGGTAGCATATTTAAAAATGAGAAGAGAAGAATTTGCTTCTCTCAAAGGATTGTAAATCTGCGGAATTTACTATTCCGGACTGTGGTGGATGCTGGGATGTTGAGCAAATTTAAAGAGGCAATAGACAAATGTTTAAGTGGTAATATCTTGAAAATGTTAATAGATAGTGCTTTGTGAAATTAATCATGCTGCCATATAACTTGTGTTCAAGCATTTTAAAATGGCCTTTATAATCTAAATCTAATCGCCTCTCTATCTTTTTGTTTCTTCCTTTAGCTCATTTCTCAAAACGAACCTATTTGACTGAGCTCCTCTGTTCTAATATACCTTAATCCAACTTGGTGTCAAATAATGTCTTTTGATGATGATACAAAGCATCATGGGATGTATTATTGTAGATGTTGTGGGTCTGTTCGCTGAGTAGGGAAGTTTGTTTGCAGCCATTTAGTCCCCTTTATAAGTAACATGTATTGTCATTGTCAAGGTGTTATTTAATTGCAACTTGTTAATATTAAACTGCGCTGCTGGTCTTGGATATTATTCTGTATAAAATCTAAATTTGCCCTTATATTCTGAGAATGTGTGAATCTTCGATAGGAGCTAGATTAAAATGAGAAGCAGGATTACAGGAGAGAAACTATTTTACAAGTAGACTCTCAGACTTCAAGAATTTATATCTCAAATCTGAACAAAGAGCCCATTAGCTGACACTCCTTTTTACAAAAGCATTCAGCTAACCTCATTATAGCACTTCCATGAGTTTCACTTTAATTATTAAAGATTGCTGGATACAGCAAGGATTCTTCACTAAATAGGCCAAATATTTCAGCATAATGCCATAGAGTTGTACAGCACAGAAATAGAACCTTTGGTCCAACCAGTCCATGTTGACCAGATATCCTGAATTAATCTAGTCTAATTTGTCAGCATCTGGCCCATATCCCTCCAAATGCTTCCTATCCATATATCCATCCAGATGCCTTTTAAATGTTGTAATTGTACATGCTTCCACCACTTCCTCTGGCAGCTCATTCTATACATGCACCACCCTCCACATGAGAAAGTTACCCCTTTAGGCATTTTTAAATGGCGAACCTATATGCATCCTTTAACTTGGGGATTCACAGCACTAGGTAAAATGAACGTTGCTGCAGTCAGACATTAAGGTAAGCTTTGCACTGAACCATTTGCAGATTTTTAGCTCGTAGGAGCGAGAGGCTGCTTCAACTTTTCAACTGTGACCCTCATGAACCTGAAAAGGCAGGGTCACAGAAGAGAGGAAACACTATCCCCTCAAAGTTCCTCCCTAGTTCACTCAATAATTAAAATGAAACTCTCAGGAGTGCAGAACTGAGTTTAGCTGAATGCTTTTGTGAAAAGGATTAAAAGCAAAGATTAATACCTGACCAACTCGACATATACTGGCTATACATTGTTGCCCTTCATTGTTGCTCGGTCAAAATCTTGGACAAGCCCGTCTTTCCTTGTCCATCAAATTCCCATTTTTGTAACTCTGTCCTGAGCAGCATGGAGGCAACACCCATCATTTCAGCAGCCCACTGTCCTGTGAAAGGCAATCAAGAATGGACAATAAACACCAGCCTGACTACTACCATTCCCCAAAATTCATTTTCAGAAGTGCAAGCCGTGCCTGTCTATACCTTCAGCTGTGTTATTTTGTCAATGTTACAGATTAATAGCACAATCACAAGCGGAGTTATGGGGAGTACCATCCAGAAGGTTGTAAAAATGGCAGATTGTGCAACAGGGTCACATGATTCACATTGACATAGCAGCACTGAAATAGAATGATTTCTCACCGTACTGTCTAGGGTAGAAATGTGGGCAATAATTTGGACGAGAGAGGACAAGTAAGAAATAAAGTACAAAAGTAAAATCAAATCAGAAGCACTTTGAGGTGAGTATTGAAAGCAGCAAAGGAAGAATAAAAGTGTTGGGATTACAAGGGTGTTTGAAGGACACATAGGAAATTATTTGAGTACAGTTGATCCTCTGGGATGTTTGAAAATCAGTGAAGTGCAGCACCTCAGACAATGTAATTTCTTTTTATAATAGATATAGGGCATTCGTTATTGTTAACAGACAGACAAATCGTTGTATCATCAACAAAATGAGAAACACCACTTAACAGAACTGGTAGTCACTTGAGATCATAAAAGATGTGGAGCTATTGGGAGGTGTCACACGATTCTTCAACTGGATGGCAATTGATGTCATGCGATTCTTCAATTAGATTCTTCAAGTCAAAAACAACAAAAAACGATAAAAAGAAGTGCTTAATTCAAAGATAATAGACAAGTATCAGGAGACAAAGTTACTTGAACAGATAACAACTGACCAGAGAAATTCTGTTGGCTCACTGAACGATGGGCAACCATCTATTCCTAAGAGTTATTTATTTTAGCCAAAGTCTGCAAAGAAGCTTTCAAAAGAATTTCATCTGACTGCTGTCTGTTAAATCCTTTGAGATTTGGCTTAAAATACAATTGCAGACTGGGTTCAATAGCTATCTTTCCTTGGTTAATAATTACCCTTCCCAGTTATCTGGAATGCCAGAAGTCTCAAATTCATCTTCAGGTATCTTATGAATGGCAAATGTCTCTCACCTGCAGAATTTAATTGACTTTGAATCTTTCCTGTTTATAACAACGAAAGTGCAAGCCCTCAATGCAACACAAAGATTAAACAGGGCTGCATCTTAGCGACAGAGTGCAAGATTTGAGACTCCTGGGATGACTCACTTGATCATGGCAGTAGAATGTGACACTCTCGAGGCTTTGTGAAAATGATCAGAATTTATCAGTTACAAGTCTATTACCTGCATTAATGGAACAAGATAATGAGTTATATTTATGTAACAGGGTTATCCACTCAAAGGCGTATTGAGTGTATAACTCCATTACATAAATGGAGTATTATGAAATAAAATCCAACACCAAACTGCATAATGATATGTTTGGAATGGTGACCAAAAGCATAGAAATTATGAGCAGGAGTAGTCCATTCAGCCCCTCCAGACAGCTCTGCCACTCAAGATGATCGCAACTGTTGCTGAATCTCATTACCATATTCCTGCATTCTCCCCATACACCTTGATGCCTTTATCATCTAAACATGTAGCTGTCTCTTTCTTGAATAAGTCAATCAAAGATTTTGATCAGTTTTAAGTGCCACCCTGAAGGAGATAAGTGATACAAGGTGGGATGGTTTGGGAAGGGAATTCCAAAGTTTAGGGACTCGACCCTGTAATTGTCGGAGAATAGAATTGGAGAAGCGCAGAGATCCTGGAGGGTTGTGAGGTTGGGGCAAGGTACAGAAATATTGCCGGCTGGAGCAACAGAGAGATTTGTAAGTAGCCATGAGGTTTTTAAAATCAAGGTATCAATGGACCTGGATTCAATGCAGATCAGCAAGCACAGAAGTAGTGGGGGAGTGCATTGAAATGATGAATTGTAAAAAAAAACATTATTCATAACAAACTGAGACTAATCCACAGACACCAGAACAGATCATACATTGCATTCCTGCATTTCTTGGTTTTCTGTAAAGACTCATTAGATACAAAGTTGATTAATGTAAACTCTGAGACCAATGTATAGGAAGATGGAAGGCTTAATCACCCCACAGAGAGCTTTAATGATTTGGGTTCAAGGTCCACTTTAACAGTTTGAGAAGATAGTCTGCACTGAGGGACCACTGCCAAGTCAAGAGGTGACATCTTCCAGATGAGACATTCTCCCCTCACGCAGCATTATAAGAAACAGGTTATCTGGTCTCCTGTCTCATTGCTGTGAGTGGGATATTGCCATACAAAGGAAAGCTGTAATTTTTTTTTTCTTGCATTACAACAGTGAGCACACTTTAAATATATTACATTTGATGTGACCCCATTTGGAACGTGGAAGGCATTAGAAAAATATATGTTTCTTTCCAGTAAAACTAAAAATTGAATTACAGCCATTGAGATCTAATCATTTGACAAAATGTGATGGATATGTATCTCATTGCATTAAGGCTCATGGACATGGGAAGAAGAGATCTAATATGTTTATCAAAATAATTCTATAGTTGGGTTATTAAATTTCTCTGAAAAATGACTTTGTATAAATGTTTCCTAGGTTGGAAAATACACATTTCTTTTTAATTGAGGACTGTTCAACTTCAAAATTATACACATATCAACTCGAATGCAAGAAAGTTACAGTAATTTTCACTATAGTCTATAGTTTAGAAAAATCTTAAGACTTTAGTAAAGGATAACAGGACTTTTTTTTAGAAAAAATAGCAACTCGATGAAATAATTTGATCCTAAGTCACACTAAATTATAAAAAAGTCTTCACTATTATTTGGAAATACTGATTAATTGTCAACCTTCAGTTAGCAGTGGAAATGATTTTGACATCATTGATATCAGCACAAATCATCTTTACATTTAAATCTATTGTTCACCTCACAATATGAAGATTATTCTTATTAGACTTCTTTCAATGAAGAGACGGCTATCACACAGTCTAGAATTTCTGCCTTTGCTGTAGAGTTGTGGAAGGACTCCCATCTCCAGGCACTTTGAAGAAGTAGTCGCTGAATCTTCTTTTCATTTCAGCAACTGTTTCAGCTGTTACAGAAACTGTAAGAGTGTTAGCCTCATGAATTGTGAGGCAGAAATGCTGCAGAGAGTGAACCAGGTGGGAAGGAAGGCTTCGCTTCACTGAAGACTATCAGTCTACCAGCTGCACTTCTGTGACAATCTCAAAGCATTCATCTTTGGTGTTTGAGCCTTACCCCATTGGATGGCTCTCTAGTCTCTGAGACTGCCGAATACTGGTTTAAGTTGCTCTCCCAAAACTAAAGAACAAAATCGAGGCTGGGAAATCACAGTGCTACCTGCTTAAAAATGTTTTGAGGGGTTTGGCCTAGTCCATAACACCCAACAAACAATAATGATTCCCTGGTTGTCATTAGACCCCTAAATCCAATTTTTTGTTGAATTCAAAGTCCACCATCTGCCATGCTAGGATACAAACCCGGGTTCCCAGAACAATACCTGGGTCTCTGTATTAATAGCCAGCGAGAATACCACAGCGAGACCATTGCCTCCCAGAATGGCTTATAGAACATAGAACATAGAACATAACAGCACAGTACAGGCCCTTCAGCGCTCGATGTTGCGCCGCCCTGAAATACTAATCTGAAGCCCATCCCACCCACACGATTCCTTGTACGTCCATTTGCCTGTCCAATGACGACTTAAATGCACTTAAACTTGGCGAATCTACTACCATTGCAGGCAAAGCATTCCATACCCTTACTACTGTCTGAGTAAAGAAACTACCTCTGACATCTGTCTTATACCTATCTCCCCTCACTTTAAAGTTGTGTCCCCTCGTGTTTGGCGTCCCCATTCTTGGAAAAAGGATCTCCCTGTCCAGCCTATCTAACCCTCTGATTATCTTGTATGTCTCTATTAAGTCACCTCTCAACCTTCTTCTCTCTAACGAGAACAGCCTCAAGGCCCTCAGCCTTTCCTGGTAAGACATTCCTTCCATACCAGGCAACATTCTAGTAAATCTCCTCTGCACCCTTTCCAAAGCTTCCACATCCTTCTTATAATGCGGTGACCAGAACTGTACACAAAACTCAAAGTGTGGCCGTATCAGAGCTTTGTACAGATGCAGCATAACCTCCTGGTTCCGAAACTCAATCCCTCTATGAAAAAGGCCAAAACACTGTATGCCTTCTTAACAATCCTGTCAATCTGGGTGGCAACTCTCAGGGATCTGTTTACATGGACACCGAGATCTCTCTGTTCATCTGTACTCCCAAGAATCTTACCATTAGCCCAGTACTTTGCATTCCGATTACTTCATCCAAAGTGTATCACCTCACACTTGTCCACATTAAACTCCATTTGCCACCTCTCAACCCAGCCCTGCATCCTATCTATGTCTCTTTGCAGCCCACTACATCTTTTGTTACTATCCACAACCCCACCGACCTTAGTGTCGTCCACAAATTAATTAACCCACCCTTCTAAGCCCTCAACAAGGTCATTCATAAAAATGACGAACAGCAGTGGACCCAACACTGACCCTTGCAGTACGCCGCTAGTAACTGGACACCAAGATGAACATGCTCCATCAAAGACAACCCTCTGTTTTCTTTCAGCAAGTCAATTACTGATCCAAACTGCTATATCTCCCACAATCCCATTCCTCCACATTTTGTACAGTATCCTACTGTGGGGAACCTTATCGAACGCCATGCTGAAATCCATACACCACATCAACTGGTTTACTTTCATCTACCTGTTTGGTCACTTTGTCAAAAAACTCAATAAGATTCGTTAGGCACAACCTACCCTTCATAAAACTGTGCTGACTGTCCCTGATCAGATTATTCTTTTCTAAATGGTTATAAATCCTATCTCTTATAACCTTTTCCAACACTTTACCAACAACTGAAGTGAGACTCACTGGTCTGTAATTACCCGGGTTGTCTCTACTACCCTTTTTGAACAAGGGAACCACATTTGCTGTCCTCCAGTCCTCAGGCACTATTCCTGTAGACAATGATGATTTGAAGATCAGTGCCAAAGGCTCAGCAATCTCTTCCTTGCTTCCCAGAGGATCCTAGGATAGATCCAATCAGGCCCAGGGGACTTGTCTATTTTCACACTCTGCAGTATTTCTCATACCTCTTCCTTGTGAACCTCAATCTCTTCTAGTCTAGATGCAAGTATCTCTGTATCTTCCTCACCAACATTTTCATTTTCTATAGTGAACACTGTCAAATAATATCTATTTAGTGTTTCCCCTATCTCCTCTGACTCCAAACACAACTTTCCACTATTATCCTTGATTGGCCCGAATTTAACTCTTGTCATTCTTTTATTCCTGACATACCTATGGAAAGCCTTAGGGTTAACCCTGATCCTGTCCGCCAACAACTTCTCATGTCCCCTCCTGGTCTTCTGAGCTCTCTTTTCTGTCTTTCCTGACTTCCTTGTAACCCTCAAGTGCCCTAACTGAGTTTTCATTTTGTCCTAACATAAGCTTTTTTCTTCTTCTTGACCAGAGATTCCACTTCCTTAGTAAACCATGGCTCACGCGTTCTATATCTTCCTCTCTGCCTGACAGGTACATACTTATCTAGGACACACAGGAGCTTTTCCTTGAATAAGCTCCACATTATTAACGTGCTCATCCCCTGCAGTTTCCTTCCCCATTCTACGCTTCCTAAATCTTTCCTAATTGCATCGTAATTTCCCTTCCCCCAGCTGTAACTCTTGCTTGGTGGAGTACACCTATCCCTTTCCATCACTAAAGTAAACCTGACAGAATTGTGATCGCTGTCTCCAAAGTGCTCACCTACTTCCAAATCTAACACCTGGCCAGGCTCGTTACCCAGTACTAAATCTAAAGGGGTTTCGCCCCTTGTTGGCCTGTCTACATAATGTGTCAGGAAGCCCTCCTGCACACACTGGACAAAAACTGACCCATCTATAGTAGTCATACTTTAGTGATCCCAGTCAATATTTGGACAGTTGAAGTCCCCCATGACACCTACCCTGCCTCTCTCACTCCTATCGAGAATCATCTTTGCTATCCTTTCCTCTACATCTCTGGGACTATTCAGAGGCCGATAAAAAACTCCCAGCATGGTGACTTCTCCTTTCCTGTTTCTAACCCTCGTCAGGTCCACGCCCCCCACCAACCCAACCTCCACTCCCGGCACCTTCCCCTGCAACTGCAAGAAATGCAAACCTTGTGCCCACACCTCCCCCCTTACTTCTCTCCAAGGCCCCAAGGGATCCTTCCATATCCGCCACAAATTCACCTGCACTTCCACACACATCATCTATTGCATCCGCTGCACCCAATGTGGCCTCCTCTATATTGGGGAGACAGGCCGCCTACTTGCCGAACGTTTCAGAGAACACCTCTGGGACACCCGGACCAACCAACCCAACCACCCCGTGGCTCAGCACTTTAACTCCCCCTCCCACTCCACCAAGGACATGCAGGTCCTTGGACTCCTCCATCGCCAGCCATAACAACACGACGGCTGGAGGAAGAGTGCCTCATCTTCTGCCTGGGAACCCTCCAACCACAAGGGATGAACTCAGATTTCTCCAGTTTCCTCATTTCCCCTTCCCCCTTCACCTTGTCTCAGTCAAATCCCTCGAATTCAGCACCGCCTTCCTAACCTGCAATCTTCTTCCTGACCTCTCCGCCCCCACCCCATTCCGGCCTATCACCCTCACCTTGACCTCCTTCCACCTATCACATCTCCATCGCTCCTCCCCCCCAAGTCCCTCCTCCCTACCTTTTATCTTAGCCTGCTGGACACACTTTCCTCATTCCTGATGAAGAGCTTATGCCCGAAACGTCGAATTTCCTGTACCTTGGATGCTGCCTGACCTGCTGTGCTTTTCCAGCAACACATTTTCAGCTCTAATCTCAGCCCATACTACCTCAGTTAACGAGTCCCCAAACATCCTTTCTACAACTGTAATATTATCCCTGATCAACAATGCCACACCTCCCCCTCTTTTACCAATTCTCTGTTCTTACTGAAACATCTGAATCCCGGAACGTGCAACAGCCATTCCTGTCCCTGCTCTATCCATGTCTCCGTAATGGCCCACAACATCGAAATCCCAGGAACCAACCCACACTGCCAGTTCACCCACTTTATTTCGGATGCACCTCACATTGAAGTACACACACTTCAAACCAGGTTCTCGCTTGCCTGTGTCAGATACTTGGTTTTGGAACTTCCTACTCTCATCCTCTTCTGTGCCTGTCCTATAATTTTGGTTCCCATCCCCCTGCTGTATTAGTTTAAATACGTCTTAATAGCTTTAGCGAATTTCCCTCCCAGGATATTGGTACCCCTCTGGTTTAGATGAAGACCATCCTGCTTGTAGAGGTCCCACCTACCCCACAAAGAGCTCCAATTATCCAAAAACCTGAAACCCTCCTCCCTGCACCATCCCTGTAGCCATGTGTTCAACTCATTTCTCTCCCTATTCCTCACCTCACTAGAACATGGCATGGGCAGCAAACCAGAGAAAACAACTCTGTTTGTTCTAGCTCTAAGCTTCCATCCTAGCTCCCTGAATTTCTGCCTCAAGCCCCCATCTCTCTTCCGACCTACATCATTGGTGTCAATGTGGCCCACAACTTGCAGCTGCTCTCTCACCCCCCGAAGGATTCCAAAAACACGATCAGAGACATCACGGACCCTGGCACCCCATGGACCCTGGCACCCCACGGACCCTGGCAGGTTCCACTTCATCGATAGTCGGCTCTAATATGTTTATGAAGATCCATTAAGCAGACTTTTAATAAAGAATAAAATGATTAACCTATTGTGAAAATGCAACTTATTCAGCAAAGGCGTGATGCATTATCCATATAGAAATACAGTTTGAAACAATCATATGCGCACAATCACGCACATAAACACACACAGACAAAGATACAACTAACAGAGGAAGAAAATGGAAATTGAAAGATTACACACTTGTGCTCTTGAAGGAAAAAGGGGAGAGGAGAAAGACCTAAAAGGGGCCTGAGGGGCAACTTTTTCATGCAGAGGGTGATGTGTATATGGAATGAGCTGCCAGAGGGGGTGGTGGAGGCTGGTACAGTTGCAACATTTGAAAGGTATCTGGATGGGCCTATGAATAGCAAGGGTTTGGGGCGATATGGGCCAAATGCTGTCAAATGGAACTAGAGGACATCTGATCAGCATGGACTAGTTGGACCGAGAAGTCTGTTTCTGTGTTGTATGACTCTATGATAAGGTGTAGAATGTTCAAATGAATATTGATCTGGAACTCTGGTTTGAATGTACAGATCACTGGTTGTGAACAGTGGGCTCTCCGATCTTTGCACACTTGGAAGTCAGAGCAGGTACTCAGCAACCTCACCTTGCCTTTGGCAGTGGAGTGCCTCCATATTATACACCACACAACAAATCTCAGGGCACGTTCCATCTTCAGGCAGATACTCAACCACGGACCTTGGCTTCCAATTTTTGCCAACCTTTATGAACCCTCAAGCACATCTCTGCTCTCTCGGAATGAGAGAGAGTCAGTTATTAAGGGAGACGAAAGTGAATGGCACCACTGTTTCTTTAAGCATGGGAAGGTGGCTTGAGTGAGTGAGTAGGCAGTGTGGATGGGGTGTCAGACTTGGAAGAGCAAAGGTCATGGTGGAAGGTGAACAGTAGCAAAGATAGAGTGATTGCAAGGTATCTGCTTGTATTTTGCTTTTCTCATCACCTGAGAAATATCCCTTAGGTTTGGTATCAGTGGGAAGATGCTGGGTTATTGATATTGTCACTGGACTGGTAACCCAGAGTCGCAGGCTGGGGCTATGGCTCTGAATCCACTGCCCTTCCCACCATCAGCTCCCTCCAACCAACGCCCACATGCTCCCAACCCCCAAATTGCAGATGGTGAAATTTATATTCATTAGAAATTTTTTTTTAGATTACTTACAGTGGCCCTTCAGCCCAACAAGTCCACACCAACTCTCTGAAGAGCAACCCACCCAGAACAATTACACAACATTTATCCCTTCACCTAATACTACGGGCAATTAAGCATGGCCAATTCACCTAACCTGCATATTTTTGGACTGTGGGAGGAAACCGGAGCACCCATAAAGATACCCACGCAGACACGAGGAGAGTGTGCAAACTCCACACAGACAGTTGCCTGAGGCAGGAATTGAATCCAGGTCTCTGGCACTGTGAGGCAGCAGTGCTAACCACTATGCAGCCGTGCCGCCCATAAGACGTCTGTCCTCATGCTTACAACTCAACTTCTTGTGTCTTAGATTCATGGAAGCAGGCCATTCAGCCTATCAAGTCAACACTGACCCTCTGAAGAGCCTCCCTGCCAGACCCAACCTCATCCCTGCAACCCTGCATTTCCCATGGCTAATCCACCTAGCCTGCATATCCATTGACACTTTAGCATGGCCAATTCACCTAACCTGCACACCTTTGGACTGTGGGAGGAAACCGGAGCACCCGGAGGTAACCCATGCAGACACAGGGAAGAATGTGCAAACTCCACATAGTTGCCTGAGGCTGGAATCGAACCTTGGTCCTTGATGTTGTGAGGCAACAGTGTTAACCACTGATACACTGACGTTGCACTGACTGGAATAAAAGACTGGGTGACCATGTAACTGGCTCACTAATGCTCTTTAGGGAAGGAGACTGCCATCCTCACCTGGTTTGGCCCACATGTGACTCCAGACCTACGACATTGTGGTTGAATCTGAACTGCCATCTGATCAATTAGGGATGGGCAATTAATCCTGGCCCAGCCACTGATGCCCTCATCTCATGAACAAATAAAAAGATCAATGACATGAGGATTTGATCAAATTGTTTTTTTACTGGCTTTTAGCGTTACAGGCAAAACCTTTATTCGTTCCCACCCTTTCAGAGGGCGGTTATGAATCAACCACATTACAAGTAAATCTGGATTGACATGTAGGCCAGACCAGTTAAGGATTCCAAAATTCGTTTGAAAAGAGAGACTCAAAACAAAACAGATTTTTTTTTTCACTGCAATTGGTAATACTGCAATGGTCACCAGCACTGAGAGTAGGTTTTAACACGCACTTTAATTAAATAAATGTCATTAGCTGCTGTACTGATATTTGAGCCCTGCTCATAGGATGCTTGCCTGGGCCTCTGAATTACTAGCCCTGTGATGATAGTACTATGCCAATATCTCCCTCACACAGCAATATACAAAGCAGAAGGAGGGCAGAGATTATGGCAACATGAGTGGAATCTCGCATAGCTCACTGGCTGAGTGAGCAAACAGCCACTGACCTCAGGCATCCCAGCATGAAGAGAGTGGTTCTAACAAAGTACCTGAACATGTCTGGAGACTGTAGATGGCCTCTCACCTCAGATGTGTAGCTGATGATGCCTGGGACGCCAGCACGGTCTGATCCCCTGTGACGCACCAGGAGCTTAAAATAAAAAGCAAAGTGAAACAAGAGAGAGAAAGCCGAAGAGTTCAATTCATGACAGGGATCCCTTGGAGCAAGCATCAGCTGCAGCATCTTCAAACTTTTCTCTGCTTCCTGCTTGATACAAGGAAACCAGTCAACTGTGAAGGACTGTGGTCCTAAAGGGCTACCGCTGAAGGGTCAATCCAATTGTAAAGCCCTTATGGCAGCCTATTTAAAGTCATTTTGCTGGAATCTAAGGTTCTTTATGGCTGTCTGAGGTCTGTTTTACTGCTGAAGCAGAAAGGCTGCTCTGAGTTATGGTGAAAAAGCTGATGTTCACGGTTTGGAGGCTGCTTTCCCCTCATGGCACAGAGCATCAATCAGCTTGCTGACCCTAAGCCGCTCTATCTAGGTCCAGGCTGACAAGGAGTCAGCTTGATACATGTACATTCCACCTCAGATGAAAAGGCAGCACCTCCATTGAAGAGGCTTATTATTACCTGGAGTAACCCAGCTACCTCGCAGATCCCTAGGCAGCCCATCAAGGTGTTCGAAAAGGGCAGAGGAAAGCATGTGTACTCACAAGGGTGCCCACGGAGACAGAACTAAATAATGCCTTTGTAAACAGTCGCAATAAATCACGCCTTTGCTGAGTGGAAAGGCTACTTTCAAATGGGAATAAAATCTATTCAGAAATAAAGGAGAATTTTGCAGGATAATGGGGAAAGAACAAAGAGATGTGGAAACAGTAGCATAGCCCTTTTCGAAGAGGTGACAAAAACTGCTGATGCTGGAATCCAAGGTAGAGGAGCAGAAGGCTGGAAGTGCACAACAAGCCAGGCAGCATCAGGAGGTGGAGAAGTCAACATTTTACACCCGAAATATTAACTTCTCCACTTCCTGACGCTGCCTGGCTTGCTGTACTCTTCCAGCCTCCTGCATCTCTACCTTTTCTAAGAGCCACCAAGTTCATAGTGGGCTGAATGGCCTCTTTCTATTTAATGGGATTTTTTACTTTTTGATTCAAAATAAAGCTACCTAGACCTAACAAGCCATTGGATTGCTCTCTCATTGGAAAGAGAGACAGAGATGACTGTTGCAGTTTAACCTGAGGGTAACTACACCTTAGGCGAGGGGAAAGGTTGAGACAGAGAGCCCTTCACAGTGACCTCAGCCAGTGCAGGAATTGAACTCACGGCGATGGTATCACTCAGCATCACAGGCCAGCCAACTGAGCTAGCCAACCCCTCTGTGAGTGAATCAACTTCAATGCTGAAGATCTGAAATAGGCACAGAGCTCTCTGGAGAAACGTAACAAGTCTGGCAGCATCAGTGGGGAGAAAACAAAGTTCACATTTCGAGTTATGTGACCCTCTGAGTGAAAAAAAGTTCTTCCTCATCTCAGTCTATCCCTTAATCTGAGACTGTGTGCCCTAGTGCTTGTGGTCTCAACCAGCAGACAAAGCATTTCAGAAACAGTCAGCCCTGCAAGGATTTCTTAATTCTCAGTACTACCACCTCTTATTCTTCTAAATTAGGGATACAGGCCCGGTCTCCTCAATGTCTCATAGGACAATCCCACCAATGCTGGAATCAATCTGTGAACCTTTGTTGCAGTCCCTCTATGACAAGTATATCCTCCCTTAGGAAAGGGGCCCTATCACAGAAAGAACATTACTAAACTATAAAGAGTGCAGAAAAGACTTAACAGGATGCTACCCCGACTAGAAAGTTAGGGTGATAAGGAGAGGTTTGATAAGCTGGGACTTTCTTCCCTGGAGCTTAGGAGATTGAGGGGTGACGTTGTAGAGGTCTATAAAATATGAGAGGCATAGAGAAGGAAGATGGTCAACAGCTTTTCCACATGGCTAGGGAGTCTAAAGAGGCAACCTTTTCACACAGAGGGTGGGAGAGTGTCTGGAACAAGCTGCCAGAGGCGGTGGAGGTGGAAGTGAGTACAATGTCATAATTTCAGAAATGTTTGGGCAGGTTCTTGGATGGGATAAGTATGGAGGGGTTGAAAGTATGTAACTGGAAAAGCACAGCAGGTCAGGCAGCATTCAAGGAGCAGGAGAATCGATTTTTCAGACATACGCCCTTCATCAGGAATCATTCCTGATGAAGGGCTTATGCCCAAAACATCGATTCTCCCACTCCTCGGATGCTGCCTGACCTGCTGCGCTTTTCCAGCTACACACTCTCGACTCTGATCTACAGCATCTGCAGTCCTCACTTTCTCATAGGTATGGAGGTACATTGCTCAAATGTAGGCTAAAGGAACTGGTTTGAATTGTTAAACTGGGTGACATGGGCAAGTTTAGCTGAAGCACCTGCTTCCATGTTGTAGACCTCTATCACTTTATGACTCTAAAACTGTACATTGCACTCTAAAGGAAATCTCACCAAGGCTCTGTACATTTGCAGCAGCAAAAACACTCAGGTGCCTTTGGACATCAATACTTCTCAAAATCTTACCATTTAGGAAACTTAAATTCATGAGACACTCTGCATTTATGACCAAATTAAACAATTTAATATTTTCATATTATATTCTATTGCCATGTATATACCTGCTCACTCAGCCTATCCAAATACACTTGAAGTCTCTGCATGCTTTTCACAACTCACATTCATGCCTGGTTTTGTGCCATCAGCAACCTGACAGATATTACATTGGATCCCCGCATTCCAAATTTTTGATATACCTTTGGACAGCCAGACCCAAGCACTGATCTATGCAGCACCTCACTACTCGCAGTCTGAGAAAGACCTAGAAATTCTTAATCTCTGCTTTCTGTCTGTTATTCATACTATCAGGTATACATATATAATGCTGCCAAATTATATTGTGAGTTCTCTCCAAAATCCTGGACAATGTTTAACTCCAAAACAATACTCTTAAAATAGATCATCTGATCATTATTGCCTTGGCATTTTGGGGGATTTGGTTCTGTGCAAATTAACTGTTGCTGTCCCACATTGTAACACTGACTACAGTTTAAAATTGTGTCTCTAACTGGAGAGCTGTTTGGAACATCCTGAGGTATAGAGGGGCTACAGAAATGCAAGTTTATTTTGTTGCTTCTACATGCGACTGTAGAGCCATCCTGTGGATAGTAGAACTATAAACTGACATGTTATGAAGCACAGTACACACAACTGGAAAGGAGATATCTCAGGCAAAGCCAGACCATCACTGGAGCTTGCTGACGATCTGTTCAGGTCATACTCCTGTCTTCATGTGTACATCCCTGAACCTCTGCTACCACACTGTGAAATCACACACAAGGAACCACAAGGAATAACAAATACACTGCACTTTCACCGATTAGAAACCGACAATAATACAGTGCTTCACATGTCGGCATGTACCACCACAAGCCTGCAATCAATTATTTCAGCACACAAAGGTAACCAAGGGTTTTGGAAAGATTTCATAGTCCTCGCAACCATCTGTGTGAGAGTGCCATGAAAATGTATCTGTTAGGCTACCCCAAGCCAAGAGGACAAAATAATACTTCAGTATAGTGCTACTATCCCCATAGAGAATCCCAAAGTTACCAAACAGCAGTGAAATAACTGCACAGAGGTCAGTATCCAGTCACCAAGTCACCCTGAGTTTACAGGTGCACAGTACACTAGCTGTCACCAGGCAGTCCCCTGAGCTGAGGAAATTCTGATCTCCTGGTTGCATGTATTTGTTTTCTTTTTTAAATGAGATTCTAAGTCCCCTGTTTATATCTTTCTTTTCTGTTCTTTTTCTTTTTTTAAAGACTCTTACACTACAGCCAGATAGCAGTGGTGATTATCTTCATCTCCTGGTTTTATATATATACACACACACTTTTGTTTATTTATTTTTACTTACAAATGCACAGGTACACTGGCTGTGCCCAGCCAGCTCAGAGTCCCCTGAACTGAGAAGATTCTAATTTCCTGGTTAAATATTTATTTTGTTTTCTCCCCGACCCCACACCATAAAGCAGTTGTGCTCATATTCATCCTCTGGTTTTATATGTATATATATATGTGTGTGTGTGTGTGTGTGTGTGTGTGTGTGTGTGTGTATTTTATTTTCTGTTTAATTTAAACCCCACAGTACTGCCAAACAACTGTACTGCTTATTTATTTCCCAGCACCATGTTGTGTGTGTGCAGGTGTAAGGCACAGTGAAGAACAGCGAGTGCAGAAACTTTTATTCATTTTCCACCACCAGAAAGAAAGGAAACATCTGAGTGGCCAGTGACAATCTGTGCCCTTCACATTAAAAGGTAATTCTGTGTGATCAAACAATGAAGAGGAGGGCAGGGATTAAATCAAAATAGAATTGGAGGGGGATCTCCTGGTTATATATTTTTTTCTCTCTTTTCCCCATAGAGGCTGGTCTCCCATCACCAAGTCAGCGTTTATTTACAGTGAAGAGTCTTTGACATTGATCCACCTCCCTCAGACCCAGCTCTCAGAATAAACAGAATCTCTGACAGTCCTGTTGTTTTTCTTTCTTTTTTTTAAACCCCCACACTACCACCTAATTGTGATAGTGCTTATGTTTTCCCCAGCGCCCATGGTGTGTGTGTGAGGTGTGAGACACAGTGAGAGACACAAGGTGCATGAATCTTTATTCAAATTTCCACCACCAGGAAGACAGGAAACACCCGGGTGGCCAGTGACAAGCAGTGCCCTTCACCTCAAAGGGCAATGCTGTGTGATCAAACAGTAAAGGGGAGGGCAGGGATTAAATCAAAATAGAATTGGAGGGGGATCTCCTGGTTAATTTTTTTGAGCACGAACGCAGTCCCCCACTACCACAAATTTTGCAGTCGAGTATCCCGCATTTGGGGACATTGCAGGCGTCAGCACACCCGAAGTGCAATGGGATAGCCTCGTCCTGGGAGAACCACCTTGTTGATCATGGTATCTCCCCTGTCAGGTAAGTATGATCTCCTGGCTATATTGTTCAGACAGGGCTTTCCTGATTAGCCCAGATTAACAACCCTAATCAAAGATCTCATAGTTTACAAGATCCAACTGGTTCCAATTGCTTCAAGTATCTAGCCTACTCCACCCTTACCTCATGTACCAATTTGCTCACCAAGAGTCCTCCTTTAATAACCGTTACTTTAACAGAAATCAGAATTAAAGTAAAAATAAACAAAAATTGACTGACAAGTCACAGTTGGTATGAACTACTTTGCACATGGAACATTACATGGAATTTCCAGCTTCAATTATCTTCCAAGCTTGGTATGCCTGGGACAGATGCTTGTTTTGTTTTCCTTTCAAGGATTTAGTTACTTCTTCACAGGTAGCAGCAGCACTGAAATAGATTTCAGGCTCCATACAGTAGTATAATTCTTTCAAGAATCTTCGCAATTCTCAGTACCCAATGTTCACAGTACTGTAGATCTATCCAAAACATTCCTGTTGATACTGCCTCCAGGTCAAGGGTCATCATGTCAGATAGGTCAATCTCATGTTTGATATGAATGATAAAACTTTTCAAAGATATTTTCAACATTTAAAAAAAGTTGCAGATTTCCCAAGTCTTTCAGAGTTATTATAACTATTCCTTATTGTTATAACTTCCACGTCAAAGGCTGTTACAATAGAGCAAAAAACAGGAAATTGGATCGAAACATAAACAGAAGTTGCTGGAAAAGCTCAGCAGGCCTGGCAGCATCTGTGAAGAGAATTCAAAGTTAACCTTTTGGGTCCGGTGACCCTTCCTTGGAACTGTGGTGGCTTTCAGAGACAGGCTCTTCTGCCTCCCTGTAATGAGCTGTTGGTATAACAATTCAAAGCTGTGATAACATCTGTTGTCAATGGTCACCACTAGATCCTGTGACTCCCCCTTGATAATACTTAAGGAGCACCTTCACCACTCGCATGCCACCAGGTCGAAGGATAAATCCAACTGCCAATTCCTCAAGGCCAACTAGAGGTGGGAAGCAAATGTTGACCTTGCCCATGCTACAAGAATAATTAATTATGGAGAAAATATTTCCAGATAAGGAAAGGTAAAATATGTGACTCTGATAATAAAGTAGGCACTAAATATCCAAATGGAGAGTTCAAGAGAGTCCTTAATGTAAAGCACAACAAGGAAGAGCTGGGAGGAATAACTAAGATATATTTAAAGGAATCTAGATGAAATCATGAGGAAGGAGAGAGATGTTTATAGAATCATAGAGTCATACAGTACAGAAACAGATCCTTTCATTCAAATAGTCCACACTGACCATGTTCCCAAAATAAACTCATCCCACCATCCCATATTTTGCCATATCCCTCTAAACCTTTCCTATTCACGTACTTATCCAGATGTCTTTTAAAGACTAACTCACCTGCCAGAGACCTGGTCTAGCAGTTATGTCAGTTAGGACTTGACTCTTTCCATATCACCTTCCAAATCCATGACTGGTAGAACTAAGAGAAACAAAGACAACAGTTACAGGTGCGAACCATCACATGCCTCCAACTTCCCCTCCAAACTGTGCACCATTCTGACGTGGACAGAAATCACTTCTCCTTTATTATTCTTATCTCAGGCTATTGAAGCTGCCTTTACAGCAGCACTCTGGGACCACCTTCAACAGTCAAAATGTGTCGCGCTGGGTAGGCACAGCTGGTCTGGCAGCATCCGAGGAGCAGGAGAGTCAATGTTTCAAACATAAGCTCTTCACAGACAGACGATAGGGGTTCAAGATGAAGGCCTAGATCTAGCATGCCGAAGACTTCCTGTCTTGTGATTCCCACACCCCAAATGTGAATCTGAAGCAAAATGAGCTTGCGCCCATTCCAAAAGGACATTCCTGCATAGTGGTAACATGCAAAATATTTTTGGTCTTTGGAACTGAATCCCAATTTGATGCAACACCTTTCCACTCGTCCACCACAATCTGCTTGTGTCCGGGCACCTTAATAAGGCAGGACTTTTCATCAAGGACTCTCTTCTCAATCCCTCCCTTTCCCTACGGCATGGTGACTCCCAGGGAAACGACCATCAGCTGTCTCTCTCCAATACGGTCTGGGAAGACTCTGGTGACTCTGCCGTGGGGACAGAGTCTGAAAGTGTGAAAAAGTTCAACTTAATCAATAGCAATGGTTTGACACTCAAAATTTGTTTTTTTTGCTGTCTGAATAAAATATCTATTGAGTGAAATGTTGAACATAATTTGTCAGTCTGTTCCTCTTGCATATCTTTGTTAAATGTCAATGATTTTGCAGTAACTGAAGCTGCTTCCAAATAAAGAACAAATGAAAAGGCATAAACTCATAATAATAGAGTCACACAGCATGGAAACAGACCTCGTGGTCCATCTAGTCCATGATGACCATGTTCCCAAATCAAAGTAGTCCCACTGCCTATGTTTGGCTCATATCCTTCCAAACCTTTCTTATTTACATCTTTTGAATGTTGTAACTGTACCTACATCCATCACTTCCTCTGACAGTTCATTAAACAATCACTCGGTGTAAAAAAAGTTGCCTTCATATCTTTTTTAAACCTTTCTCCAGTCACCTTAAAAATATGTCCCCTTGTTTTGAACTCCTCCACTCCAGGGAAAAGACTTTTGCTATTTACCTTATCTGGACCCTCATGACTTTATAAACCCCTCAACTTCCTGTCCTCCAGTGAAAAGAGGTCCCAGCCAATCCAACTGATCATTATAACGCAAACCCTCCATTCCATCAACATCCTGGTAAATCTTTTCTGAACGCTCTACAATTTAATGGGTCACTGCATGAGACCATCTCTCAAAATGGCAGCAGTGGAGTGGGCAACATCTGAGCCCTTGAGACTGGATCTTGTGTATTCTGTCTGCTTCCCTTTCTTTCATTTCTCATTTTTAAATCTTCTTTATCCCTTTTTTTGAGCGTTTTCTTGCTTACTGTTTGGAGAAAGCTCAACCATGACGACGATGATGGCAATGGTGTATGGCAGCAGCTGGGTCCAGTGGTAGCCCAGTGGTGGACAGTGACAAAGCAGCGGTCAATGGTGAAGGAAGACAGCAGGGGTGGTTATCAGCAAAGAGGCTGGCAAGTCCAAGCAGGACTCAGCCCAGCTCAGGGGGAAAGCATGCCCAGCCTGGGGGGTGAGAGTGTGTCCAATAACGGGGGAAAGTGTGCCCATTGTGGGGCAAAAATGTGCCCAGTGCAAGGGGAGAGTGTTCCGAATACGAGCAGGGGGAAGACCATACCTACTTTGGAGCAAGTGTCCCCATGCTAGGGGGAGAGTGCCCAATGCAAGGGGAGAGCGTGTCCAGCACAGTGTGGTGCAGAGTGTGTCCACTGCAAGGGGGGGGGAGTATGCCCAGTGCTGGGGGAGAGTGTGCCCATTTGTGGGAGGAGAGGGTTTGGTGAGTGTACCAAAGCTTAGTTTGGAGCGACTGCAGAACCATTGCTTAAATAAAGTTTAACTTTTTAACTTCTTTCTTTATTTTTCTGCTTTTATATTGAGAAGAAACTGTTGTGCTTGATTTTAATGTTTGACTTTAACCTATTTTTCTATTTGAGTCATAAAGATTTTAAATCTAGGTATCTTTTCACCAACACAGTGCTGGGAATGGCAATACTGTACAATTTTCACTGTTAGCCACCATTAAGTACACATGACAATAAAACCTAAATCAAATGAATTAAATCAAATTTAGTAATACCCTTCCTATGGGTGAGTGGTTGGACTCTGCATGGCAGATTACATCTCAGTCATGTTGTGCATTTTTGATCAACTAGAATGAATCTCAGAATCATTCACTCAGATAAGAAGCAATTTACAGCATTGTTTCCTGCCTGGCTGTAATAGAGATACCCAATTAGGCACAGGCTCCAATCAATACTGCAAGACACTGGGAAATATTGCCCTTAACAAATAAAGTTTAGGAAATTTTAACTGAATCTACTACCACTCATTCAGGCCACACATCCCAGTTGAGAATCCAGTGTGGAGAACATGTGTTTCCTCCTCTCTCTTGTTTCTTTTGCCCATTGACTGAGTTAAATTTCGGATTTAAAGCTGTCAATGTGAAGCAATGAGTCTGTTTTTTTTTCCCCTCAATAGATGTTGGAGCTGTTGAGTGTTGTTTGTGGCGTCTGGAAGTGTTAAAACTGAGGAGTGCCCCAAACACTATCCACAATGTTGATATCATAGAGACTTGAGGGTAGGAAAAAATTTAGAATCTCAAATGAATGAACCTGATACCTAGCAGCTCTCAAAAACTCTACAACAATGTCTACCATATCCATGCAAACATCAATGAGCTGCTAAAGTGCAATAAGCCGTTGCTAACTACAAGAGATTTTCTAGTTAAATCACAAAGTTTATTCTCTTCCCCACAACAGACAAAACAGGCCCTGTATTTTTCTACACCTCAAGACAATGGTGTCAGAAGTCTCCATCTTGAGTAGCAGCAGAAACAGCGTAGTGAACTGGGTATGGCCATACAACATTTTAGGTAGCAATGTGGATCTGATTTAATTACAACCCATTGCAAGTAGTGATGTGAGATTAGAACAGGTTAGATTAGATTCCCTACATTGTGAAACAGGCCCTTCAGCCCAACAAGTCCACACTGACCCTCCGAAGAGTAACCCACCCAGACCCATTTCCCTCTGATACAGCTAACACTATGGACAATTTAGCGTGGCCAATTTACCTGACCTGCATATCTTGGGACTGTGGGAGGAAACAGGAGCACCCAGAGGAAACCCATGCAAACACATGGGAGAATGTACAGACTCCACACAGACAGTTATCCAAGGCTGGAATCGAACATGGGACCCTGGTGCGGTGAGGCAGCAGTGCTAACCATTGAGCCACTGTGATGCCCCCTTTAGATCTTTAGACTCAGCTAGAAGTCACCTACTCATAATAGCATAGGGAATAGATGATGAGTGAAGCACCAATGGAGGAAAGCCATGTGATATCGTCAACAGGGACAAATATTCCAGTGAATGGGAAAAGCAGTGTAGACCTGGTAAGATACCTGCCACAAGGGGAGAGTTAGCAACTCCCTGGAGAGAGACAATTAGAAAGTCCAAAGAAGACGAAGGACGCATTCAGAATTGGCGGTCTGTGTGAGCAAAGCAGTTCAGAGTTCAGTGATGTATGAACAGATATCTGAGGCTACCTGAGTAAAGTTTAAATATCTTGGAGTGCCAGGGGAAACTTAAAAATGGTCTCTAATCCAGTCTGGAAAGCAAAAAATGAAAAACAAATGCTACTTACAGCTCAGATTAAGCCTCATGGAGTGAGTCAGCAAAGTGAGGCACAGCTACAGTATGAAAGATTATGAAAGAAATATTAATCCAAGGTCACAGATCAGGGACATCATGGAGCCAGTAATTAAAGCAATGAAATTGGGAAAATTAAAAGTCTAAGTAGACCTGTTTTAAAGGGGATGGAATGTTTGGGAGACTTTATTGAGGTTATGGAAAAGATGGAAAATTCTTTTGAAGAGCAGTAATAAAGGCATGAATCATCTCTTTAAATTATAAGGTAATGATATTATTCATACAAACTAGAATTTGCTATGAAGGTGTAAGAGGTACTGTACCTTTAAGAGAGTTGAAGGACTTAGAGAAGAACACGGAATATGAGAAAATTTACAAAGTAACATTTGGTCCAGCAGCTAGCTGTACCTGGGTAAGAAACAACAAAAACCAAATTCAATTTCAGCTCATCAGTTTAAATTATGCCCCAAGATAGTCAACTTCAATCAAGTTTGACTTTGTATTTTAACACAATTAACACCAATGAAATGATCCATTGCTTTGGGTATAAGTCTGGGAAAAATTGAACAGTTGGAGGAAAACTGCCAAAAGACCAACAGATTTCGGCTGTGAGTGAGAACTTGCTGAGAGGTACCTGTCTGGAGAAGGAACTTACACAGGAAAAAGATTGACACTGACCTAGAGAGCAAATCTACAGAGGAAGATACCAAGAGAAGATCCAACAGCGAGCCGGTTTTGAAATTGAATTTTTCTGTAAATCATAATCAGGAGTTTTATCAGAGCAGTGCTGTGGAAGGGAAGGTAAAACATAGGTTTAAATAAATGAGTTGTAAATAGTTAGTTAATTATTTTCTGTTAGACTGTTTAAAAAAAAATTAAAGTTGTTAAGTTTTACTTTAAATAGTGACTTTTGGGATAGTTCTTTGCCTCTTGAACTTGAACAGGTTACAGCACAGGTGAAATGATTCCTGTGTTGCAGATTTAAATTATGAGTGGGGGTTTACTTGATATTGTAACACAATTAAAGTACTAATCATTAATTAAAGTTGAAATCATTGAGATTCATACAGTGGTAATTCTTCATTTTATCTATGAAGGGTAGTTTAAAGTTCAGAGAAAGAAATACATTAGCTTGTTTTTTGTGCTTCAACGACTCAAAGATTGATTTCAGCTGATAAAACATTGAGATTGGAAAACTTTTGCACAGTGCACTGAAATCAAATCTCTTCTGGAAAAAGAAGACCAGCTAAGGAAATAAATTAACTAAGTGTAAGGATGCAGTTCATGAAAATTCCATACCAATATTCCACGGAAAAGGTATCAGAGCTCATAGAATGGAGCAAAAACAAAGTAGTGAAGTCAAACCCACAGATTTGACAGTGGAGAGAAGCTTATCTGGTTTTTGAGTAACTTCAAAGTGATTGAAACAAGAAAACATCGAAAATAGGAGCAGGAATGGACTACTCCACCTTTCAATATAATCATGGGCTGATCAACTGATTCTTTGCCCTGTTCCTGCACACTCCCTATAACCTTTCGAACCCCAAGCCCAACAACAATAAGTAGCTCCTTCTTTAAAATATACAATATTTTGACCTCAAATGCTTTCTATGGCAGAGAATTATATGGGATCACCACTCATAGGGTAAACATATTTCTCCGAATCCCAGTCCTAAATGGCCTATTCCATATCCTTACGTAGTGATCCCTCGATCTGGACATCCTGGTCATTGGAAGCATGCTTCTTGTATTTCTCCTGTCTAGTCCTGTTGGAAGTTTATAAGCTTTTATGAGATCTCCCCTCATTCTTCTAAACTCCAGTAAGTCTAGTCGTAACTCTATAGTCACTCAGACAGTGGTGGGAACAAGAGCTTGGCACTGTTGCAAAACCATATAGATATGATTTCACACTTAATATTCTGTTGGTACCTGCACTTGCCCTGTAGGCCTTGCATTCATAATATACTCTCCATCTGTATTCTGAGCTCTGACAGAACAGAATTGTTAGCAAAATATCAATGCTGTGATATCAGTGTTGTAAAAAAGAAGGCACAATACCAATGTAATGATATTGGGTCTCTGATCAGGAAGGACAACACAGTTCCAGAATCAAATTCTAGTTGGGTCTTTATGCAAACATTATTCTGTTTGTTATTTTTGTTGCTTTTAAATTCAATATTTAATTGCAAAATATAAGACTATTTGGGTAAAATGGGTGTCTTAACTATTTCTCAATAGAGTCATACAGTCATAGAGTTGTACAGCATGGAAACAGACCCTTCAATCCAACTCGTCCATGCCAACCAGATATCCAAAATTGATTTAGTCCCATTTGCTAGCATTTGCCCCGTATCCTTCTAAACCCTTCCTATTCACGTACCTATCTGGATACCTTTTAAATGTTGTAATTGTACCCACTTCTACCACTTCCTGATGCAGCTCATTCCAAACATGCACCACGCTCTGCGTGAAAAAGCTGTACTGTGGGTCCCTCTCACTTAAACCTATCCCCCTTAGGTTTGGATTCCCCTACTCTGAGCAAAAAACAAATCCTTGGTTATCCATCCTATCCACACCTCTCATGATTGATAAACTTCTATAAGTCATTCCTTAGCCTCCAATGTTCCAGGAAATATAGCTCCAGCCTATTCAGTCTCTCCTTATATTGCAAATCCTCCAGTCCCAGTAACATTCTTATAAATCTTTTTCAGACTCTTTCCAATCTCATACTATCCTTTCTAAAACAGAGTGGCCAGAACTGTACACGGTTTTCTAAAAGTGCCCTCACCAACATCTTTACAATTGCAACATGACGTCCCAAATCATACAGTCAGTACCCAACTACAACTTGGCACCGCCCTCTTGACTGCCCCTACCTGTCCATCTTCCTGCCCACCAATCCACTCCACCCTTCCCTTCGACTTATCACCCTCACCCTTCGCCTTCATCTACTTATCCCATTCCCAGTTACCTTCCCCCAGCTCTACCCACCCCCCCCCCCCTCCCATTTATCTCTCAGCTCCCTTGGACCCCACCCCCACATTCCTGATGAAGAGCACATGCTCAAAACGTCGACTCTCCTGCTTCTCAAATGCTGCCTGTTCGGCTGTGCTTTTTCAGTGCCACAATTGATGACTCTGATCTCTAGCATCTGCAGTCCTCACTTTCTCCTACACTCAATAGTCTGAGCAATGAAGCCAAGTGTGCTAAATGCCTTCTCTACCACCTCCTCTACCTGTAACACAACTTTCTAATATGCATAACAGATAATAGGGGTGTTCTGATTGGAACACATTATCAGTAGTCTGAAGACTGTTAATGTGCGCTTTCTATATCTTATTCCAATTCAATTCATATTATTCAAAAGATGTTTTTCCAATAACAGCTCTGCTAATCTCAGGTGCATAATGAACGACTTAAGGAAAAACTGCAATGCAATAGATTTCTTTCCTTAATCCTTAAAATGCCACTGGTGAATTAATTGCACATCAATATTAGTAATGTCTATGGTTGTGTCCAGAGAGTTCACTCTCTTTTGAAGTTGTTTGAAAGATATATGATCTCCATTGTAAGAAACATTTTGCATTATATTTTATGTGATGCCAATGATTTAGAGTGAATCCCAGTGAACAAATGGCTTCAGGCAGTTGTCTCTCTGGGAGGTCAGCACTCTTTCATAACAGTGCTGAATAAATAACATGATTTGGAGATGCCGGTGTTGGACTGGGGTGTACAAAGTTAAAAATCACACAACACCAGGTTATCGTCCAACAGGTTTAATTGGAAGCACACTAGCTTTCAGAGCGTCGCTCCGTCATAAGGTGGTAGTGGAGGGCTCCACTACTACCTGATGAAGAAGCGTCGTTCCGAAAGCTAGTGTGCTTCCAATTAAACCTGTTGGACTATAACCTGGTGTTGTGTGATTTTTAATTTTGAATAAGTAACATGGCACCCTAGACAGTCAGACCTTAACAGTATAAACAGTTAAAGTATGTGTGAAATGTATTTTATGTCTTTGGTTCAAAACTTTGTTTCAGAACCGAAAGATGTAAATGTGGCTTAAAGCTACCTCATGTCAATATATGCAACAATTTGCCTTTAGAGTGTACCTTAAACCTACCATAAACTTCAAAGACATGTCACAGAGGCATAATCAAGCAAAATTCACCATTTTGTCCATAAGAAAATCAGAGGACAAAAACCTTGGTCAAAGAGATAGGTTTTCAAGAGGTGGAACGTGAGATAATGGGGTGGGATGGCAGAGAGATGAGGTGGTCAAAGGACACAATATCTGTGCTTTGGGCTTTGACAATGAGACCATGAGGAATCGTGATATTCACAGCACCAACATTTATTATCCAATTAATATTACGTCTATCCAAGCAGAGGTTACTACTTCCATGTTTCTGCTTTAAGGTTATAGAAGACAGAGAGAGCTACAGCACAGAAAAAGGCCCTTTAGCCCATCCAACCTGCGCTGGTCAAAAACAAGCACCTAACTATTCCAACTCCATTTTCCAACACTTGGCACACAGCCTTGTATGCCTTAGATTACAAGTACAGATCTAAACATGGCTTTAATGGTATGATGGTTTCTGCATCCAACATCCTCATACACAGTTAAAATTGCTGCTTTTCAAAGTTAATGAATAAAAAAAATCATAGTCAAAGGAATGCAAACTAAACTGATACACACTCCCAAATTGCACCAGAGACAGAGGGATGGGAAACTAATGTGGTTCAATTGTTCACCTGATTTTATTTTTAAACTTTTGCTTTAAAGAGAAATAAAATTTAGATGATCTTGTTTTTGTATCGGTAGTATCTCTGTTCCTGGACAAAATGGACATGATCAGCTAATTCCACAGTCAATTACTCTGCAAGTATGCATTGCTAGATGTGACTGTGAGTAATTCAAAAGTCACATGACACCAAGCTATAGTCCAACAGATTTATTTAACATCACAAGCTTTTGGAATGCTCTCCATCATCAGGTGACGAAGGAGCAGTGCTCCAAAAGCTTGTGATTTTAAATAAACCTGTTAGACTGTAACCTGGTGTCATGTGACTTCTATCTTTGCGCATCTCAAACCAACACCGGTAAGTGCACATTATGACCAGGATTAATGTTATACGTTCATTTGAACCCAATAACTACTCTCCCGCTCTCTGCTTTTTGTTGGAGAATTCAGGTTTTTATTGGTATCAGGTGCTTTCTGATCCTGACATATAATGACTTTGAAATAGATTGTTTGACTGTTTATACTGTCTGCCATTGAAATTAATGTAGTTTCTGTTTGCTGACTATGGGTTCTGTAGATTCTACACTGTGAGACTTGACAATATTAAGTTCCCTGCTTGCAACTCAATGCTGCCAACAGAAGCCCTGGAATTTAGCTATTAAAGGTGACCAGCTTTACGTTGTAGTGACAAATTGAACAAATCTTGCAGCATGTAATGGTTATATCACTGGTTTAATAATCCAGAGTATGTGAGTTCAAATCTTGTCATAGATATTTGACAACTGGAATTTTGCTGATACAAGACAAATTTAAGCATTTATTTTCAATTTCCTTCCAAACTTAAAATATAACTTTATTTACATTTCTATTTACTACAGAGAGATGTAATTGGCTTGATGATGCATTCTTTGAGTGCAATGCAAATAATCCCTGACAGTTTAGGGAAATAAAGATAAAGTTGCTATAATTGCAGAGGACTGCTCTCCGATTTGAGAGAGAAAGAGAGAGAGAAAGAGAACCTGATAATGCTTTAATCTGAGGGCCATCGTGCCTCAGGCAAGGGGAGAGGATGAGAATACAGGACTTTCCTAGTGACCTCAGCTGGTGCAGGAATTGAACCCATGCTGTTGGCATCACCCATCAGCCATCCAGCCAACAGAGCGAACTGACCCCATTGGAGAATTACAATCAATGCTGTTAATGCTTTTGTTATCTTGTTAACACTGTTTTTAGTTTATTTCTTCATTGGATGCAGGCACTGCTGGCTCGGCCTGCATTTGTTACGCATCTCTAATTTCCCTTGAATTGAGAATAGGTAAGAGTCAAGCACATCACGGCAGTTGTCAAAAACACAGCAGACCAGAACTGCAAATTTCATTCCCTTAGGCTAATAGCCAGATGGGCTTTTGCAACAGCTGATGATAGTTGTCATGGTGACCATTATAAAGACTATCTTTCAATTTCAGATGTTATTAATTGAATTTAAATTCCACCAGCTGCCATTATGGGATCCGAGCACATGTCCCCAAAGCATTTAGCCTTTGGGACCACTGGGCCAGCCACATGTTCACTACTCTGTGATTGCTGCTGTCATTATGCACCTGTCATTGTCTCCTTTTCCATGTCTAATACTAGGGCAAAGAACTATGCTTCCACCTCGCACACGGTTCCTGCCCTGCCATCATCCCAATTCAATCTGATTTCATTGCAAGGCTGGTGACGAATGCAGCATTGCCATTGTGAGACACAGTCAAGATTAGAGTGGTGCTGGAAAAGCACAGCAGGTCAGGCAGCATCTGAGGAGCAGGAAAATCGATGCTTTGGGCAAAAGCCCTTCATCTGGAATGAAGAGATCATTCCTGATGAAGGGCTTTTGCCTGAAACGTCAATTGTCAATTTTCCTACTCCTCAGATGCTGCCTGACCTGCTGTGCTTTTCCAGCACCACTCTAATCTTGACTTTGATCTCCAGCATCTGCAGTCCTCACTTCCACCCATTGTGAGAAAACAGTTCCATTGACTTTCAACATGGTTTTTCATGTTGATGAAAGAGCTAGAATACTGGTAGAAACCTTCCTTGAGTTCTGAGGAAGGGTCTCCGAACCTGAAACGTTAGTTCTGATTTCTTTCCAGACCTGCAGAGCTTTGCAAGCTATTTCTGTTTTTGTTTCTGATTTCCAGCATCTGCAGCTCTTTCGGTTTTTACTTAGAATAAAAGATAAACATTAAATTTTATCGTAACATCCATAATCTCTGAACGTTGTAAAACACTTTACGCTGAAGAATATTTAAATTAAGTCTCATTATAATGCATTCATGTTTATTTTTAGCATTGTTGGTTACCAAAAACATATCAATTTCAGTTTCAAATTTAACAATTGAGCTAACATTAATTGCTGCTTGTGGAAAGAATTCCAGATGCTTTCTATCCTTGCCCAAGTCTGTCACATCCTATTATGTGAAAGTATTATCAGGTACTCACAGGGTTTCCTATTTTCACAGTGTTCATCTGAATAATCTGCTATAATGCTCTGCTGGGAAAACAGTCTCTTGTCATCTAACCTTTGCATTTCACAGTTGCCTGGATTTCTGACAGTATTCTTCCATTGCTTGAAAAAACAATGCAAGTTATGAATTCACCTGATATATTGAGAATTCTGCGGAGTTTTATATTCAGAAGATCAGAGGCAGCATATCGACTTTGCAAAATTATCCAACATCGCAGTTTTTATGGGCTTGTTTCACTCAGTCACAATTGTATCGTGGTACTATTTGAACAAGTAACAAGTCTCATCTGGAAGGGTGAAATGGCGTCACAGGAGGAGGCATGTTTTTACTGTGCTTTGCCCTGTATAAATGATATGCAAGCATGCTGGCATTTATATTCCACTGCATTAAATGGTTATTAGGAAGTTCCATAACATGCAGGGATTCCCCAGCATGTTTTCTCTCTTGAGTAAGCGCCGAATCCATTGACTGGAGCAAGTTGGGAGGGATGAGCTTGTTCTTGATACATGATCAATGGATCTCCAACAACTGGGAAACAAGGATATTGAGAAGCAAGGTCGCAAGCTCATTGCTTTTAAAGTTACTGCTGACCAGAGTGACCACAGGCAGAATGTGGAAAAAGGAGAGGGCAATAAAAAAGAGAAAAAGAGCTGGAACTAAATAACATCAATCAGCCTGCCAATCATGAATCAGCTTTTATTGCCACCAAAGACGGTGTTCAATCTAGACATGACAGACACTCTGGGTGCAGTCCATCACTCTCCCTCGAGATGGATAGATGCCAGCAGCTGGTTATTTGATTTTTTTAAGATTTTAATTTCATAGCTGGCCTTTATTATTTGATGTGTCAGAGAGCTTCACAATCCTATGATCCACTGGCTAAATCAAATATAGAGTTGGGATATACAGCAGAAATGTTCCCAGGTTTGATTTCTGACTTATATTGAGCAAAATGCTCTCAATTAGCTCAGGTGGAGGCAGAAGGATTGCCTCAATATCTCTTGGTGAAACAAAAGTCAATTGCAGCTCCCAGTTATTCTTTGTTGATTGTTCCCCAAGTAGGACATATTTGATTGGCAACAACTTTTGTTGTTCATTTCCACAGCCTGTTATTTGAGTTCTGCTTGGTCACAGCAGAAAGATTTGTAGGCACCTGTCAATCAATTGCTTTCACACCACATAAGGTGAAAGAAAGAAGCAGGTATCCTGTCATGTTTCCATGCTTGAATACTCTGTTACTACTCTCTGGAGGCAAAGTTGGGTGCATTGTGTCGCCCCATGTGTATCTCATCCAACATTCAAGTCCACTACCTTCAATGGGAATAATGCGCAATGAGCAAAATTAGTGAGATATTAAACCAGTTCTAACAGCTATATATAGCACTATTACTGTGGTCAAACTCTCCCAAGCTGCCTGGAGATAGTGAGGATTGCAGATGCTGGAAAGTCAGAGTCGATAAAGGGTAGAGCGGGAGAAAAGCACAGCAGGTCCGGCAGCATCCGAGGAGCAGGAGAGTTGACATTTCAAGCCAGGACCTATCCCTAGCTGCCTCAAACAATACTCAGGTGGCTGTACAAAACTTAAGCAATGCTGACAAAGACACAAATACGGAGAATTCTGGATAAACTGACAGCATTCAAGAAGAGAGAAACATCGTTAACATTGCAAGTCTGGAATGACTTCTTCAGAACTCTGGAGAAGTCGACACACTGTCAGAAACTTTCATCTTGCATTTTTCAGGATAGGTACATTAGTTGGCAGAGTCCTGACTTCACTCAGAACATAATTACTCGATCTGATTCTGTGATTATCAGCAGTTACTTGACAATCCTAAGTGTTAAGCATGACATGAATAACCAATTTAAGGTCTAGGCCAGTACAGTGGATCAGTGGTTAGCACTACTGCCTCACAGCTCCAGGGACGTGGGTTTGATTCCAGCCTTGCGCGACTGTATGGAGTTTCACATTCTCCCCATGTCTGCATGGGTTTCCTCTGGGTGCTCTGGTTTTCTCCCACAGTCCAAAAATGTACAGCTTGGGTGGATTTGCCATGTTAAATTGCCCATAGTGTTCAGGGTTGTTCTGGCTAGGTGAGTTCGTCAGGGGTAAATGTAGAGTAATAGGATAGGGGAATTGATCATGGAAAAACTGAGGACTGCAGATACAGGAGATCAGAGTCAAGAGTGTGGTGCTGGTAAAGCACAGTAGGTCAGGCAGCATCCAAAGAGCAGGAATATCAATGTTTCGAGCATAGACCCTTCATCAGGAATGAGGTTTGTGGGCCGAGAGGCTGAGAGATATATGGGAAGGGTTGGGGATGGGTCTGGACTGAAGGTAACTGGAAAAGTGATAGGCAGATAGAAATGGGGGTGAAAGTGATAGGTCAGAGAGGAGGGTGGAATGGATAGGTGGCAAGGAAGATGGACAGGTCAAAATGGCGGTGCCAAGTTGGAGGCTTGGGATGGGGATATGGTGAGGGGAGGGGAAATGAGGAAACTGGTGAAATCCACGTTGATCCAATGTGGTTGCAAGGTCCAGAGGCAGAAGATGAGGTGTTCTTCCTCCAGGTGTCGGGTGGTTAGGGTTTGGTGGTGGAGGCCCAGGATATGTATACCCTTGGTGGAGTGGGAGGACGAGTTGAAGTGTTCTGCCATAGGGCAATAGGGTACGCGGAAGGATCCTTTGGGGCCTTAGAAGGATGGGTCTGAGTGGGTTAACTTTTGAAGGGCCATGTGGACTTGTTGGGCCAAATCTGTAGGGATTCTGTGATCATTAGTTGGACTCACAATGTAGTTCGCTTATGCTTGCTTAAAGCTGGATAATTCATCATAACTATTGTTAGATGTGATTCTGCAAATGGACCAGCAATTGCTGAATGATACCAAATATGCTCAGAATAATACCAATAAAACGGTTTCAGATTATCAGTTGGACATGCAGTGGTGCTAAAAAACTGGATCTATTCACAATGACTAAGGTTGGATTGATCTTCTAATTGGACAGTAAATACTAAAGGATCCCAAATGTGTTGACATGACATTAATAACTAATCTAAGGTTATCAGTCACGGGGTGATTGGCAAGCTGGTTTGTGATGCAGCGCAATATTTTGGGTTCCATTCCTGCACTGCCGAGATTATCATAAAGGATTCTCCTTCACAAATACTCCACTCGGTTGAAGTATGGTTGTCTCAACCTCAGAGCAAAGGCATAATGCTTTAGAACGGAGATGGGGGGAAGGTAGCTGATAATGTGATAGGTAGATGAAGGTGGGGGTGAAATCGATAGGTCAGAGAGGAGGGTGGAATGGATAGGTGGGAAGGGAGATGGACAGGCCAAAAGGGTGGTGCTGAGTTAGAGGCTTGGGAATTTTTCTAACCAGTGGGTGGTTAATCTGTGGAAGTTATTGTTACAGGAGGCTACGGAGATCATTTCATTGAGTGTGTTTAAGACAGAGAGAGGTAGGTTTTTGATTAGTAAGGACATCAAAGGTTCCATGGAGAAGGCAGGAGAATGGGGTTGACAAACACACTATCCATGATTGAATGGCAGAGCAGACCTGGAGGCCAAATGGCCTAATTCTGCTCTTATGTGTCATGGACCCTCAAGTTAAATCACCAGCAATCATCTCTCGTTAATGAGAGAGAAGCCCGATGGGCGAATCAAGACTTTAGTGATTTTGCCTTTACCAGTCAAACTCATAACATGAGCCACTAACACTTGCTAAAGTCTATATATAATCATCCTCTGCAGGAGGAAAGGAACAAGTACAGGCTTTGCATCACTTTTGAATTAAAGTGTCAGTGGACAATAACTCTTTGGTGCATTGCCCATGATAATCGGTCAGCAAAATTAAAACCAACTGGCAGCTAATCACAAATACTGCCCACTTTGAAATTTGACATTCCTGTTTCCATCCTGATTACTGCAAGGCAAAAATTCAGAAATATCAAACAATATTTGATACTGAACGGGTAAGGACAATACTATGGCTTTCATCAAAAGTCTGATCAATGAAGTAGGCTTCAAGAAACAAAACAGTCATTGCTGGAGAAACTCAGCAGGTTCTGGCAGCATCTGTGGAGAGAAAGCAGAGTTAATGTTTTAAATCCAGTGATCCTTCTTCAGACCAGCAACGTTAACTCTACTTTCTCCCTAGAGATAGTGCCTGACCCGCTGAGTTCCCTCAGCACTTTCTGTTTTAGTTTATGAATTGGCAACATCCACAGCTTTTTTTTATCATTTGGATGTCAAGAAACATCTAAATGAATGAGGTAGATATAGAGAGGAATAGAGGTTTCAAGAGAGAATTTGAGCATAAGCAGCTGAAACCCTAGCCATCTATAGCAGAGTAATTAAAACTGTAGGTGCACTTGCAGAGATTGGAAGAATGCAGAGTCCTCTGTTTTGGTTCTGTGCCATTGCTTGCTGTCATCCATAACAATGGCTTCTCTGCTAAGACAGCAAATGGCTGTTGAGAAATGGGCATTCTAACTGGTTGTGTCATTAACGAGGGAGAGAAATGTAAAAGTAGTCATGCAATTTCATTTTTCTTTCACCATTTTCATCAGATCGGAACTGATTTTCATTGGCTGTGTGGCTGCTGTGGCCAGCAGTTGAATTTTGCAGGATGGAACTGCAAGACGGGTGTGGAGATGGCTCTGGCTCATCACATTGACCGAAACCGACATAATCCAAAAATATTCCCATGTTTACTGATTTTACTCAGTTTGTCACTTGTTAGTGGAGGAAAGGATGTGTTGGGAGTTGGTTTTATTTGCTACAGAAATCTCAGCCTGCGACCTGCTCTTCTCGCTCCAGTGTATGTGTGGCTGGTCCAGATGACCCATTGGTCAAGAGTGTTAATATTTGCAGAGCATTGAAACGATGTCCAAACATTAAAGTGGAACTGTATGGATTTATATCCGACCAATGAGGCAAGAGAAGAGTCTCAATCTAGTTAAAAAATTCAGGAACTTTTTAATTCTTTTGATATGGAGGTTAATTGCCTGTCCCAATTGCCCTTGAGAAGGTGGTCTTATTGAACCTCTTCAGTCCATTCTGGTCAAAGCTGTTGGAGGGTTTATGGACTGTGATACCATTGATGTCAAAGGAAGATGGTTACATTTTCTCTAATTGGAGATGGTCATTGTTTGGCACTTGTGAACTCCAAATTTTACTCACCACTTCTCAGCCAAAACTTGGAAATTGTACACGTCTCACTGCTTTTGAACATAGACAGCTTCAGTATCTGAGGAGTTGTGAATAGTGCCAAACATTGTGCGATCATAAGCGACCATTTCCACATCTGAACCGATGATGAAGGGAGAGTAATTGACAAAGCAGCTGATAATGATTGGGCTGGATTGTGATAAGAAGTTTTTTTTTTGAACATGGTTAGTCTGTGTGATTCTTTTACCGAGCAAATTGAACTTATTCAATGCAGAGTTAGATGGATTTTTGATCCACAAAGGTTCTGGGGCTGAGGTGCTATTGAATGGTGAGGCAGGTGCGACAGACTGAATGGTCCACATTGTTCCTAAATCTTTTACTTTCATAAGAAGCTTTGTGATAAAGTATTTCACCAATGCACACATGATTTAGTGACCAGCTTGTAAAAGATCTCGATCTCCTTTTCTCAATTTTCGCAGGAGACCCCTTTTTCAGCAATGATTGACTGAAAGAAACACTGGAATGACTTTCAGAGGTCTTCATAATGATTGCACCTTTGCTTTTCCTGCACACTGACTGTCACTTTTAAAATATAAATGTAAACATAGTTATGGAAAGCTGCAGCAATTTAATTTTGCCTTTGAAGTAAAAATACTTATTTTCAGATCAGATTCACTGTCAAAAGGAGAAGGAAACGAAAAAGAGTTTCAGGAAAATTGTTATAGGCGGATTTTAGAAATAACATGAAGAAATGATTTTTGCACAGCTGCATAAATCCACCAACAGTATTGGTGCTATCAGAATCATACACTTCATATTGTGAAATACTGGCACGGTAAAGCACTTCATTTAAAAATTGACTCACGGTTTATATATCCTTGCAAATTCAGTTGACTCCTGTGTTCGGAATCACCTCAAGAAATGTAAAGCAGGGCAAGGCTGCTTGGAAATCTGCAGAGGACAAGAGCAATATCTGCGAGGGAGTTTTATGAATTTTGTTGGCCACTGCCCGCATATTGTTTGCAATCAGGACCCCAAAGACAGAGCGTCTTGCATTACAGTGCAAATGATAGTACAGATATTTCCCCTTTACAGTGAGCTCCTGGGAAGACAATTAAAATAGTCCATCTTATCTGTGTTCAACCTTAACATAATTGTAAAATGATCCATGCTTGCATTCTGCCTGGTACCATGATTGACAGCTGGACAGACCTATCGCAAAATTGGTTGCCAAATTGACTACAACAGCAGGAATTGGATGGGTAGATGTGTTAGATTTTTGTCTTCACACTCTCAATGTCACACTGGAGGTGAGCAAGGTCTCGCCTGAATGATATGTCAGCTGTCTCACTCATGTAATTAGTCTGCAGAGGAGTTGCATCTACATATACTGTAATGATGGATAACTTAAACTGAAGGAATCTGCAACTGGATGGAGATTGAAGTCAGGAATTCCAATTCTGCTGTCGTACCAGTAAAATTCATGAATACAGTACACTAATGCCCTTCTAATTCACATTGAGGCCAACTGCGCAGTATCTGAAACCTCTTGCTGGACAGTCATTAGAACGTGTATTAATATAACGCTGCTGAATTGTGTTTACTGAAATTCACTTTGAATTGTTGTTCAGATTGGGATTCAATGAGATATTGGCATAGTGGTAGCAGGACCTGGGTTTTCAAATCAATACAGAAATTACAGCGCAAAAGTACAGACTTTCAACCCATCCTTGCATTGTGTCCCACACATGTATCTTCCCACTGTACTTCAGTTAATTACTGAGAGGGTGGCACAGTGACTCAATGGTTAGCTCTGCTGCCTCACAGCACCAAAGGCCTGGGTTCGATTCACCCTCAGGTGACTATCTGTGTGGAGTTTGCACATTCTCTCTGTGTCTCTGTGGGTTTCCTTCAGGTCCTCCGGTTTCCTCCCACTGTCCAAAGATGTGCAGGCTCAGAGGATTGGCCATGCTAAACTACCATAGTGTCTAGGGTTTCAGGGGTTAGGTGGGTTAGCCATGAGGGGTTATGAGGATGGGCTGGGTGGGTGGCTCTTCAGAGAGTTGATGTGAACTTGATGGGCTGAATGGCCATTCCTGATGAAAGGCTTTTGCCCAAAATGTCGATTTTCCTGCTCCTTGGATGCTGCCTAACCTGCTGTGCTTTTCCAGCACCACTCTAATCTTGACTGAATGGCCTAATTGCACACTGTAAAGATTCTATGAATCTGATCTTATTAACATCAGCTTTTATTTCTTTCCCAACATGTACTTATTGAGCTTCACCTTAAATGCATCCATGTGATTCACCTCAAATATTCTATGAGTTAGCAGGTTCCACATTCTAAGCACTCCCTGGTTAAAACCAAAACATATTCTCAAGTTCTCCACTGGATTTATTGGTGACTATCTTGCTTGCTTTTCTGATAATGAGTTGGGATTCATGTGTTCCCTCATTGGCTGAAGCATTTTCTCTGAACATGCCCTGTTAAACCTGGTTATAATTTTCAGGATGTCTATCATGTCAGGCCTCGACCACCTTATTGTGTGATGAAGAAGACGTGACAAATTCTGTCCTTCTTGGGTTTACCTATGTGTGGAATGTGAGCCTCAGTGACTGGGCCAGCCTTTGTTGCTCATCACTGATTGTCCCTGAGAAGCTGCTGTGAAGCATCCAGAAAAGCTGTAGTCTTCCTTGCAAATGTACACCCTTGATGCCGGTGGAGGGAGATCCCAGACTTTGCCAGATGATGGTGCAGGAACGGTGATTTAGCTCCAAGTCTGGCTTGTGTGTTATTTGGAGAAATCTCAGATGCTGGTGTTCCTTTCAGAGACTGCACCTATCCTGCTGGAAGATTACAGTCACCGGTTTGGAAAATGTTACTGGAGGAACTTTAGCAAGTTGCTGCAGTGCATCTGGTATATGGTGCACATTGTAACCATGATACATCAATAATGGGGGGAGTGAATGATGAAGATGGTGAATTTGGTGTCTGACCAGTGGGCTGCTTTATCCAGATTGGTTTTGAGCTTCTTGGGTGTTCCTAGTGCTGAACTCATCTAGGCAAATGTAGATGCTGGATAGGCTTTTGGAGTTAGGAGATAATACTTTAATTTCTGAAGAAGGGCTTATGCCCGAAATGTCGACTCTCCTGCTCTTTGGATGCTGCCTGACCTGCTGCGCTTTTCCAGCAACACATTTTTCAGCTCTGATCTCCAGCATCTGCAGTCCTCACTTTCTCCCAATAGTACTTTAGTGCAAGTATGACTTAACTATTAATCCAGAGGCCTAGTGCTCTGAGGATGAGGGTTCAACACCTACTTATGCCTTGTGGAACTTAAATGTATTGAAGAAATTTGAATTAAAAACTCATCTTAGTAATGGCAATCTGAAACCATTGTCACTTGTAAAATAAAACAGTCAGGCTTGCTAAAGTCTTCGAGAGAAGGAATCTACTGTTGTTACCCTGTCCGGCCTAGGTTTGACTCCATCTCCACGGCAATGCCCTCTCATGTGGCTTAACAAACCAATCATTTCAGGACCAGTCAATGTTGGGCAACAAATGCTGGACTCTCCAGTGCATTTCAAAAGCCATGTAGGGAATAACATAAAGATGGGTTACTCACCACCAATACTCAGGATCTAACTTGCTTTTCTTGTGACAATATGGATGGTCCAGTTGAGTTTCTGGCATTGATGGTGACCCACAGCAAGTTATACTTCTCCCGTAATTCCTTCCCTGATATCACAGAGACAGCAGCAGCTCAAGAAGGCAATTCACCATCAGCTTCTCAAGAAAAATTGACGCTGGAGAATATATGGTGGCTTGACATTATAGTCCATATTTCAAGAATTATTTTTTTCGAAAAGCTAACTCTGTTGAATTTGGTGATTTTTCTTTGCTGTTTCTGCATATTCTTTAGTGCCTCTGACAGTACATCAGAGAGAGAGGTTCATCAGGACCTCAAACTGGAGTCTCAGGATCTTCAGGGTTACATGAGTGGATGGGTCATTAGCATTGAGTCGGGGGTAAGGTCACTGGACTTGAGCTAAGAGTAGGGACACTGTTTGGGCTGGGGGTGAGGAGTCTGTGCTTGGTTGGTGAATGGGTGGTTTGTGTTAGGGCTGGGGATGGGGGAGTCTGCATTCGGGCCGGGGATGGGGAATCTGGGTTTGGGCTGTGGGTGGGGAGTCTGGGTTTGGGCTGGGGGTTGGGGAGTCTGTGCTCAGGCTGGGGGTGGGGAGTCTGCGTTTGGGCCGGGGGTGGGGAATCTGCGTTCGGGCTGGGGGTGGGGAGTCTGGGTTTGCGCTAGGGGGTGGAGAGTCTGTGCTCAAGCCGGGGGTGGGGAGTCTACGTTCGGGCTGGAGGTGGGGAGTCTGCGTAAGGCTGGGGTGGGGAGTCTGCGTTCAGGCTGGAGGTGGGGAGTCTGCATTCGGGCTGGGAGTGGGCAGTCTGCATCAGGCTGGAGGTGGGGAGTCTGTGTTCAGGCTGGGGCTGGGGAGTCTGTGTTCGGGCTGGGGATGGGGAGTCTGCGTTCTGGTCAGAGGTGGGACAACTGTATTTAATCTGGGTGTTCAGAGGGAGGATAGGGGCGAGGATGAGGTCAGAGGTGGAGCCAGGAGAAATGCAAGGGTCTGTGATTCTGTCTCTGAGACTGGTCCCTGGATTCATTTCATGCAACATACTGTGAATAGTCCTCTTCAGGTGGACTAATGCAAATCTGGTACATGTATTACATAGCATAGAAACATAGAAAAAAGATACAGCAGGAGACCATTTGGCCCCTCGAGTCTGTTGCACCATTCAATATTTGGGCAGCACAGTGCCTCAGTGAGAGGGTAGCATGGCGGCTCAGTGGTCAGTACCGTTGCCTCATAGTGCCAGGGACCCAGGTTCGACTCTAGAATCAGGTTCTGTCCGTATGGCATTTGCACATTCTCCCTGTCTCTGTGTGGGTTTCCTCCCACAGTCCAAAGATGTGCAGGTTACGTGAATTGGCCATGCTAAATTGCCCATAGTGTTCAGGGGTATGTAAGTTAGGAACATTAGTCAGGGGTAAACATAGGGGAATCGGTCTGGGTGGGATACTCTTCAGAGGGCAAAAGGGCCTGTTCCCACACTGTAGGGATTCTATGAATGATCAATAGCTTTTTCTCTATTATCTTTGATCCCTTTAGCCCCAGGCACAATATCCAATTCTTTTTTAAAGTCATGCAATGCTTGATTTTGACTGCCTTCTATTTCAGTGAGTTCCACAGACTCACCACTCTCTGAGAGAAGAAATTTCTCCTCATCTCAGTCCTAAATGCTTTACACTGTATCATTATAGTGTGACCCCTGGTTATATTTGTCTTCCTTCCCTGCAGAAATGTAAATATTGTTCAACATCGGTGTTATTTTACAATCTTTTGCATGTGAAACGAGATACCTGGTCTTATTCTCAAGAGTACACTTGCCAATACACCACCCTGCAAAGCTATGACAATATATTACTTGGTTTTCACTGGGGAAATCAGGCTGATTTTTGGACGTAAATCAGACTGTCATTTTCAATTCTCACTGGATTGCAGATTAAAATATTTCAGTTTTACTCTCAAGTGAGATTGTGGCTGGGGAGACCAATCAGGATTTCAAATGTAAATGAATCATATTCAATTTTGTATATGTCAAATTGAACCAAATAGAAGCCTTTGGTGCAATATATCCGTCAGCACCACAAGTGTCCCTGAACAAAATAAGTTTTATTTCCTTTGTGCACAGGATGTGGGTGCTGCTGGCTGGGCCAGCATTTGTTTACCCACTTCTCGTTGCCCTTGAGAAGGTGGTAGTGAGCTGTCTTCGTGAGTCACTGTAATCCATTTAATGCTGCTACTCCCACAATGGCATTAGTGAGGGAATTCCAGAATTTTGATCAAGCGACAGTGAAGGAACGGTGGCACATTTCCAAGTCAGGATGGGGAGAGACTTGGAGGGGAACTTGTAGCTGGTGATGTCCTCATGTATCTGCTGCCTTTGTTCTTCAAACTAGTAGGAATTGTGGGTTTGGAAGTCTGCAGATTTGGTGAATTTCTGCCGTGCATCCTGCAGATAGTACACATTACTGCTTCTGAGCGTCCGTGGTGGAGGAAGTGGATACTTATGGATATGGTGCGAAGCAAGCTGGCTGCGTCATTCTGGATAGTGTCAAGCGTCTTGAGTGTTATTGGAGCTGCACCCATCCAGGCAAGTGGGGAGCATTCCATCACGCTCCTGACTCTTGCCTTTATGATGGTGGACAGACTTTGGGGAGGGAGTTACTCACTTCAGGATTCCTAACCTCCAACTTGCTCTTGTAACCACACTATTCAAATGCAGAGTCTGGTTGAGTTTCTGGACAATGGTAATCACCAGGATGCTGATTGTGTTGGATTGGGTTAATACCATTAAACATCAATGGGTGATGGATAGATTCTTAGTTACTTGCCACTTGTCAGCCCAAGCCTTTTTTATTGGAGTCCAGAATGTGGTGCTGGAAAAGCACAGTTGGTCAGGCAGCGTCCAAGGAACAGAAGGATCAATGTTTCAGGCATGAGTCCTTCAACAGGAATGAGGCTTGTGGACCAGGGAGTTGAGAGATTAATGGCAGGGGAGTGTGTCTGGGGCAAAAGTAGCTGGGAGTGCAATAGGTAGATGAAGCTGAGGAGAAGGTGATAGGTCAGAGAGGAGGATAGATGGGAAAGAGTGCAGTGCCAAGTTGGAGGTTTGAGGCTGAGATAAGGCAGGGGGAGGGGAAATGAGGAAACTGGTGAAATTTGCATTAATGATATGGGGGAGTGGGGGGTGGGATTTCTCTCCCACCTTCATCTACCTATTGCATTCTCAGTTACCTTCTCCCCAGCCCCATCCCTCCCTCTCATTCATGTCTACTTCCCTCCCCCGCCCCGGGCCACAAGCTTTATTCCTGATGAAGTGCTCATGCCCAACTCTCCTGCTCCTCGGATGCTGCCTGACTTGCTGTGCTTTTCCAGCAACACACTCTGGACTCTGATCTCCAGCATCTGCAGACCTCATTTTCTCCAAACCTTGATATTGTCCAGATCTTGCTGCAGACATGAATAGTTTCAGCATCTGAGGAATTACATACGGTGCTGAACATTGGAAAATCATCAGCAAACACCTCCACTTCTGGCATTAGGTAGAGGGAAGGTCATTGATGAAGCAGTTCAAGATAGTTGAGCCTAAGACACTACCCTGAGGAACTACACCTGAACCTGAGGGGCACCAGTATCCTTGGGGGGAGGTTTGCTAGTGCTCTTTGGGAGGGTTTAAACTAACTCCGCCGAGGCATGGGAACCTGGACTGTAGCTTTAGGGTACAGGACCTTGAGTGTAGGGAGGTTATGAACAAGGGAGCAATCTCAAAGGAGGGTGCCTGTAAACAGAAGGGTGGCTTGAAGTGTGTATACTTCAATGCCAGAAGTATAAAAAATAAGGTAGGTGAACTTGCAGCGTGGGTTGGTACCTGGGACTTCGATGTTGTGGCCATTACAGAGACGTGGGTAGAACAGGGGCAAGAATGGCTGTTGCAGGTTCCAGGGTTTAAATGTTTTAGTAGGGTCAGACATGGGGGTAAAAGAGGGGGAGGTGTGGCATTGCTTGTCAAGGATAATATTACAGCGGTGGAAAGGACGATGGAGGAAGACTTGCCATCTGAGGTAGTTTGGGCTGAGGTTAGAAATAGGAAAGGTGAGGTCACCCTGTTAGGTGTTTTCTACAGGCCTCCTAATAGTCCGAGAGAAGTAGAGGATAGCATTGCGAGGATGATTCAGGAGAAGAGTGAAAGTAGCAGGGTGGTTGTTCTGGGGGACTTTAACTTCCCAGATATTGACTGGGAAAGCTATAGCTCGAGGTCGTTAGATGGGTTGGTGTTTGTCCAATGTGTGCAGGAGGGTTTCCTGACACAATATGTAGACAGGCCAACAAGAGGTGAGGCTATACTGGATTTGGTTCTAGGTAATGAACCAGGCCAGGTGTTAGACTTGGAGGTAGGTGAGCACTTCGGGGACAGTGACCACAACTCGGTGACTTTTACTTTAGAGATGGAGAGGGATAAGTGTGCACTGCAGGGCAAGAGTTATAGCTGGGGGCAGGGAAATTATGATGCGGTGAGGCATGACTTAGGATGTGTGGATTGGAAAAACAGGCTTCAAGAGAAGAATACTAATAATATGTGGAGATTGTTCAAGGAACAGCTACTGAGTGTCCTTGATAAGTATGTACCAGTCAGGCATGGAGTTAAGGGTCTTGTGAGGGAGCCGTGGTTTAATAAGGAATTGGAATCCCTTGTGAAAGGGAAGAAGGCGGCATATGTAAAGATGAGGCGTGAAGGTTCAGTTGGGGTGATTGAGAGTTATAAGGTAGCCAGGAAGGATCTAAAGAGAGAGCTAAGAGCAGCGAGAAGGGGACATGAAAAGTCCTTAGCTGGTAGGATTAGGGAAAATCCAAAGGCTTTCTATAGGTATGTCAGGAATAAAAGGATGACTAGGGTAGGTATCGGTCCAGTCAAGGATAGTAGTGGGAAGTTGTCCGTGGAGGCGGAGGAGATTGGAGAGACACTAAATCAATACTTTTCGTCAGTATTCACTCAGGAACAGGACACTGTTGCTGGTGTGAATATTGAGTCACAAGTGATTAGAATGGATGGCATTGAAGTATGTAGGGAAGAGGTTTTGGGAATACTGGAAAGGATGAAAATAGATAAGTCTCCTGGGCCTGATGGCATTTATCCTAGGATCCTCTGGGAAGCTAGGGAGGAGATAGCAGAGCCATTGCCTGGATTTTTATGTTGTCATTGTCAACGGGAATAATACCAGAAGACTGGAGGATGGCGAATGTGGTCCCCTTGTTCAAGAAGGGGAGTAGGGATAGCCCGAGTAGCTATAGGCCAGTGAGTCTGACTTCTGTGGTGGGCAAAGTCTTAGAGAGAATTGTAAGGGATAAGATTTATGAACATCTGGATAGGAATAACGTGATCAAGGATAGTCAGCATGGTTTTGTGAAGGGCAGGTCGTGCCTCACAAACCTTATTGAGTTCTTTGAGCAGGTGACTAAGGAGGTGGACGAGGGTAAAGCAGTAGATGTTGTGTATATGGATTTTAGTAAGGCGTTCGATAAGGTACCCCATGGTAGGCTAATGCAAAAACTACGGAGGTATGGCATTGAGGGTGCATTAGAGGTTTGGATTAGAAATTGGCTGGCTGGAAGGAGACAGAGGGTAGTAGTTGATGGTATAGGTTCATCTTGGAGTGCAGTTACTAGCGGTGTACCTCAAGGATCTGTTTTGGGACCATTGCTTTTTGTTATCTTTATAAATGATCTAGAGGAGGGGCTTGAAAGCTGGGTGAGTAAGTTTGCGGATGACACAAAAGTCGGTGGAGTTGTGGATAGTGAGGAAGGATGTGGCAGGTTACAGCGGGATATAGACAAGTTGCAAAGCTGGGCAGAAAGGTGGCAAATGGAATTCAATGTAGCTAAGTGTGAAGTCATTCACTTTGGTAGGAGTAACAAGAAGATGGATTACTGGGCTAATGGTAGGCTACTTGGTAGTGTGGATGAGCAGAGGGATCTTGGTGTCCATGTACACAGATCTCTGAAAGTTGCCACCCAGGTAAATAGTGCTGTGAGGAAGGCATATGGTGTACTGGGCTTTATTGGCAGAGGAATTGAGTTCCGGAGTCCTGAGGTCATGTTGCAGTTGTATAAGACTCTGGTGCGGCCTCATCTGGAGTATTGTGTGCAGTTTTGGTCGCCATACTATAGGAAGGATGTGGAGGCATTGGAACGAGTGCAGAGGAGGTTTACCAGGATGTTGCCTGGTATGGTAGGAAAATCGTATGAGGGAAGACTGAGGCACTTGGGGCTGTTCTCATTGGAGAAAAGAAGGTTTAGGGGAGATTTGATAGAGGTGTACAAGATGATTAGGGGTTTAGATAGGGTAGACACTGAGAACCTTTTACCGCTAATGGAGTCAGCTGTTACAAGGGGACACAGCTTTAAATTAAGGGGTGGAAGGTATAGGACAGATGTTAGGGGTAGATTCTTTACACAGCGGGTTGTGAGTTCATGGAATGCCCTGCCAGTAGCAGTGGTGAACTCTCCCTCTTTATGGTCATTTAAGCGGGCATTGGATAGGCATTTGGAAGTTATTGGGCTAGTGTAGGTTAGGTAGGATTCGGTCGACGCAACATTGAGGGCCGAAGGGCCTGTACTGCGCTGTATTTTTCTATGTTCTATGTTCTATGAACTCCTGCAAAGGTGTCCTGGAACTGTGATGACTGTCCACAATCATCTTCCTATGTACCAGTTATGACTCCCACCAGTGGAGTTGATACTCATTAATTCCAGTTCTGCTCAGGCACACTCAGGCAATTAAACAGGGGAAACCAAATTCTGTACCAGCCAACAATGCTCACATACCATGAATGGACAAAGTAAAAGGGCAGTGATGGCCAGAGATGGATAGTCTTTATCCTTTTATTCTGTGGCTGTACGATGCAGATAATTGTCATATTGAAACGTTCGCTACAATTTTCAGTCACAAGTACCAAAGGAATGATTAATCTCAGCCTCCTCTAGAAGTACCCAGTATCAGTCCACAGCCAATTCAATTCACTTCATCTCACCTCCACTCTGGAATTCAGCTCTTCTGTCCATGTTTAAAGCAAGGCTGTAATAAGATCAGCAACTGTGAGGCTCCAGTGCAACCCAAACTGGACAACAATAAACAGGTTAGAGCTGAGCAAGTGCTGCTTGATAACATTGTTGATAACATCTTCTGTCATTTTACTGATCTCTCGAGAGCAGACGAACAGGCCAGTAATTGGTCGAGTCAAACTTGTTTGCTTTTTGTGGATAATATCTACAAAGAAAATTTTCCACATGATTGGGTAAATGTTAGTAAGGGGAGGGGATGTTTATTGGTATTATCACTGGATTATTAATCCAGAAACTCAGCTAATGTTCTGGGGACCCAGGTTCAAATCCTGCCAACCAAGTGATAGAATGCAAATTTTCAGTTAAAAATCTGGGTTCAAGAGTCTATTGATGACCATAATGCCATTGCTGGTTGTTAGAAATAAACCATCTGGTTCAAGATTGTCCTTAGAGAAGGAAAATTGCTAGCCTTACCTGGTCTGGCCTACATGTGACTCCAGACACACAATGTGATTGACGCTCAACTACCCTCTTGGAAATTTGGGATGGGTAACAAATATTGGCTTGGCCAGTGATGTCTACATCATGTGAATTAACTTTTTAAAAGTATGGACTGAATAGGAACAGCTGGCTCGGGATTGGTAAACTCCGAACCACGTGTACTAAGTACTATTCCCAGAATGTTATCAGGGCACATAGCTTTTGTTGTATCCAGTGCTTCCAACCATTTCTTGATCTCTCATGAAGTGAATTGAATTGGCTGTGGACTGATACTGGGTACTTCTAGAGGAGGCTGAGATTAATCATTCCCTTGGTACTTGTGACTGAAAATTGTAGCGAACGTTTCAATATGACAATTATCTGCATCGTACAGCCACAGAATAAAAGGATAAAGACTATCCATCTCTGGCCATCACTGCCCTTTTACTTTGTCCATTCATGGTATGTGAGCATTGTTGGCTGGTACAGAATTTGGTTTCCCCTGTTTAATTGTCCTGGAGAATTGATGGCGAGCTGCCTTTGTAAATAACTGCGGTTGTTAGGTATAGGGACACCCACAGTGTGGTTATAGATGGAGTCCCAGGTCCTTTTTAATGCTTTGATTGGTCCTGCTTCCACCACAGGGAGTGCATGTAACCAAATCCTGTGTGAAAAATTTCCCTCTCATGTCACTTTTGCTTCTTTTCCCACTAATTTTAAATCAGAGTCTTTTAATCCTTCATCCTTCCATGAATGGATTGATTTTTCCTAATATACCCTGTGCAGACTATAAGATAATAAGATAATGCTTGATAATGTGGCTGAGAATTTAAGGCGCTGGGTTGAGGTTCCACCGCTGCCAAATTACATTAATGAAGAAATGATATCAAGGGGGGCTTGGTGGCTCAGTGGTTAGCACTGCTGTCTCACAGTGCTAAGGGCCTGGGTGTGATTCCAGCCTTGGGTGACTGTCTGTGTGGAATTTGCACATTCTCCCTGTGTCTGTGTGGGTTCCCTCTGGGTGCTCCAGTTTCCTCTCAAAGTCCAAAGATGTGAAGGTTTGGTGAATTTGCCATGCTAAATTGCCCCGTGTGTAGGTTAGGTGCACTAGTCAGGGATAAATGTAGGGGAGCAGGTCTGCGTGGGTTACTCTTTGGAGGGTCAGTGTGGGCTCGTTGGGCCAAATAACCTGTTTCCATACTGTAGGGATTTTATGATGATTTTAAGATAGAGAGGCCATTCAGCCCATCAAGTCTGCCCTGCTAGTCATTGGGTTCACACTGATTTGATAATCCTCAACTCTGTTTTCTGCCTTTTCCCCCCAATACTTATTCCCTTGCTGATTAAAAATCTGTCTCAGCCTTTCATATACTTAAATATCCAGCCTCAATAGCCCTGTGCTGTGAGGAATTACACAGATTATCTACCTTCTGAGAGAAGAAATTCTTCTTTATCTCTATTACAAATTACTGAATCTTATTCTGAAATTCTGCCCCCAGGTCCTAGTCTGTCTCACAATAGAGAAACAACCTTTTCACACCTACTCTATCAAACCTCCGCAGAAATTTATATGTTTCAATAAAACAGAATAATCACCAACAATTGCTCCAAAAATCAAGGGAAAGACTAAATAAATTGGGGTCAAAGATTTTGATCTGGATTGTTAACTTCAATGTTAAGTTTGAGAGGGTTTCAGTTGTCCAATGAAAAGAGGTGTAGTTTCTCAAGCTTACCATAGCCTTCTTAGGGTCAATGGAGGAGGTGATCAAGAACAGCAATATCTGAGTGGGATTTGAACCCAGTGAATTGGCTGGAGTTGGAGACTCTTAGGAATGATGTAGGTAACAGCGATGGGAAACCATGAGGCTGATAGGAAGAATAATTAGAATTTAAATTCTAAATTAATTTTAAGGCATTGATGGACCAGCAGCTAATCTCGGTCAGTGAGCACAGGCTGAAGGTGATTGTTCCCTTTTTTTGCTGGTTTCAGTATAATTGCATCAAACACGATGTCTGTTGAAGTTTGTTACTAACTGGCTTATTCCATTTGACACTTCTTTTTATATAATCAAGGTTGTGCACTGCCACACAAATTTACTTCCAGTTGGATAGTGTTGTCTATCAGCAGGTCACAAAATAATTAATGTCAGCGTAATGACTGAAGAAAGCAAAGGAAAAGGGAAAGGAACTGGTACTCGTATTTAAACTTTTTTGGTGCTTGTTCAAGCCCTGAGCTAGAGAGATGCTGGCTCTCCACATCCCCTCAAATTACGAGGGGCATGGATAGTGTAAATAGGCAAAGTCTTTTCCCTGGGGTCGGTGAGTCCAGAACTAGAGGGCATAGGTTTAGGGTGAGAGGGGAATGATATAAAAGAGACCTAAGGGGCAACATTTTCACGCAGAGGGTGGTACTTGTATGGAATGAGCTGCCAGAGGAAGTGGTGGAGGCTGGTACAATTGTGACATTTAAGAGGCTTTTGGATGTGTAAATGAATAGGAAGGGTTTGTAGGGATATGGGCTGGGTGCTGGCAAGTGGGACTAGATTGGGTTGGGATATCTGGTTGGCATGGACGGGTTGGACCGAAAGGTTTGTTTCCATGCTGTACATCTCTGTGACTCTATGACTCTAAATAAGAAGTAGGTTGTTTGTACCTAAGACTCACCATTATAATGAGCTGGGTTAGGAATTCTTGCCACCCTGGGATTCCAATGTTTAGATCAGAGAGGATTCAGGGTGGGACAAGACAAAGCAACCCTCAAAACTGAAAGGCAGTCTTGAGATTCTGAGTCAATTTTCTTTTGTTTCTTTATGTAGAGGAGGGCAGTGCAAAAGCACAAAGGCTAGGTGACCTGAGAAGCCAAGATATTTCTGGTTGAGGGATTGTCCGTGGTGGAGGGAGTGATGTAGCTTCGCAGAATGTTTGAGTTGTCCAAGGCTCTGAAAAGGTTCATGTCTAATGATGACAATGAAACCATTGTTGATTGTTGCACAAGCCCATCTGGTTCACTAATGTCCATTAGGGATAGAAAGTGTCATGCTTGCCTTGTCTGTGACTACAAGTCCGCAGCAAATGTGTTTGACCCTTAACTAACCTCTGGGCGATTTCAGATAGGCAAAAAAGCTGGCCTGGCCAGTGGCACCCACATCCTGTGAATGAACCAGAACAAACTTGGACCTGGAAGAAAGATACAGAAGTAGGAACCTGAGGAGATCTGAGGCACAGGGACAAGCTGTACTGTGTGAGACAGTGTCTGCAATTTTGTGCGAGTAGACTGAACAGTAATTAGGGATTGAGCAGGGAGAGAAAACTCAAATGATCATATAATGTAGAGGACAAGGTAGCTTTTAAAAGCTTGGCACAGGTCACTGCTGCCATTGGGTGCAGGAACTATGAGGGATAATTAGAGACTAAGAAACTAAAAAAGACCATGGTATTCATGTATTTAATGAGGAAGGTGACAAAACTTATCTTTCCAAAACTTGGGAAAGCTGTTTAAGCACTTAGATATTTTGGAAAAAAAAATTCTGGCCCAGCAAAGAGATTTATCTGAGGGGAAATTAGAACCCAGTGGGAGTCATATTGAATCTCATAAGCATGGGAAATCCACAACGAAAATGAGAGAAGTGAAGTAAAAACAGAGAATAAGAATGTCTAGTAAGTATGGAAAGATATTTGCATATGAATTTTCTTTCCCAATATGATATCATCAGAGCTGCAAATTACACTCAGAGTTGGACATCATAGAAAAGAAAAACAGTTTTTAAGAGATAGAATAAACCAAACTAACATATTTCTATAAAACAACTGGAAGCAGAACAGACGATGTAACTATTCAACAAGGAGCTAATGAGATATCAAATAAATGTGATGAAATGTTAAAAGCTTCTGATAATTCAATCGCAGAACTAACAAAATTTTGGAAGGAGCAAGATTCAGTCAAAGAGTGCAGAAGCCTGGTAAATTCACAAAATGGGTTTATTAGAAACATAGAAAGTGGGAGCAAGAGTATGTCATTTGGCCATTTGTGTCTGCTGTACCATTCAGTATGATCATGCTTTGGTCCATACTCGTGGCTTTACAGGTTATTTGAAAGATGAACATTTTAAGACTGAGTTTATCAAAGATTGCAAAGTTGTGGCTATTGCCAATGAATCTTTTATAGATTCAATTCAGTCGAAAAAATACCACACACTGACAAAAGTTGCCCTTTTGGTAAGAAAAGCAGGGATCCTGAAGCATACTAGTTCTTGCATCAAAGGAGAGAAAGATTTATTACAAGGGGTCTACAAGATCCATTTACTTCCTTAACAAAAGGATAGTGAGAAAGTATAAAGAAAATGATAAAGCTGGGAAGGCAAACATAAGATGACAGCACTTGCTGAGTTGCAAAAAACCCTAACAGGGTTTAATTGTGTTCTGCCTTTAAGACAGAATATTTTCACTGTATATGGCGTTTTCAGCAAATGTGTAAAAACAGACACCATATAAGTGAAGACTTAAAAATACAGAAGACTTTAAAAATCTTTATTCAAAAAGCAAGCAATGTAATGGATTAATATTCTTTGAAGATAAATTGTAAGTTTTCCTTGGTGAAGTCAATGTCTGATCGCATATATTTTAACACGTGGATATTTATGTTAATGTCATCTGACAGGTTTCACTGAAAGGGTGGAACAAGAATAATAGTTTTATTGGACAGAAAACCTTGGTTATCAAGGCATTGCCTGGATTTAATAAAATTACTTTATTCAGTTCAAGAGGAACTGACTTAAAAATCAAAGATATGCTGGAATGATATGACCAAGAATTTTAGCTGTTCAGCAAAAGGGTTTGTATTGATCTGAAATGTATTCAGAAAATCAAATATGTTAATCAATAGAAGGAACTTTTGTTGGATGGGTTAGTAAAAGATCATGTGGGATACTTGCCTTTAACAGTTTTGTCATAGATCATACGATCAAGGGAAGCTATGTTAGAGCTGTACAGAACTTTGGTTAAGCCACAGCTGGAGTACTGTGTGTTGTTCTGGTCATTGCCCTCAGGAAGCATGCAATTGCACGAGAGAACTGCCAAAGAAATCCACCTGGCTGTTGCCTCGGATGGAGCATTTCAGCTATTAAGAGAGACTGAATAATCTCAAGCTGTTTTCTTTGGAGCAAAGAAGGCTGAGGTAGGACCTAATTGACATAAATAAAGTTATGAGGGACATGGGCAGGGTGGATAGTAAGCATTGAAGGGCCAAGAACATGGAGGTACAATTTTAATGTGAAAGGTGGGAGGTTTCGAGAAGAAATATGCTTTGACCCATAGGGTGATGGGAACCTGGATTGCTCGACCTGGGAGGGTAGTTGAGGTAGAAAACCTCAGAATCTTTAAAATGTTTGGATGAGCATTGAAATATCATAACATTCAAGGCTCTGGGCCAAGGGCTGGGAAGTAGGATTATTATAGAGTTAGAGCAGTCAGTGCAGAATTGATGGGCTGACGGGTCTTTTTTACTCTGTATAATTCTAACTTTCAAGAATACCTCCAAGAATAAAAAGATTTCACGCAATGAGATTGATGATATTTGCTGAGGGAACAGGTTATGCATTCTCTGGAACAACTGTTGAAATTCTGGCATGGTGAGATGTTAATTTCATTGAAGAAATTGAAATATATTTTCAATATTCTGTGTAAAAATCAGAATAGACTAAAAAAAAAATCCATCAGGTGTAAATGGAGGACTAGGAATATGTCAAAAATCTAATAGCATTGTAGAAGAATGGCCAAAGTAACAATCCAGAGATATATTCATGAAAACTTATTCTGAATATAGAAAGTTTCACTCTTGTCAATGAGATATTAGTCACACTGTAGAAGATCTTTTTTCAACTTCCCGCAGAGAAGTTATGTTAGAGAAGCTACATCAATGTCATTTGGAACTTATTAAATGTACACCATCAATGTGGTAACCAGACAGTTAAAAAAAGTATTGAAGACAAATCATATTTGAGAGCCATTGATGACTTTACAAGATGAACTGAAATTAAGAAGTTTTATAAGACAGTTACAGCAACAGTTATCAAGATATTCAAATAAATTTTTGTAACTCATGGAAGCCCAAATAAAGTTGTTTCTGAAAATAAACTACAACCTATAAATAAATACTTCAAGTAATTTGCAAAAAATAGTAGACTGAATTGTTGCAATTTTCTCAATAAAGCAGAGAAGCTGTATGAGGAACCAGGATGATCAAGTTAATTTCGAGAAAGAATGAAGATGTTAAATGCCAATATTGAACTATAGATCCAATCCGGTACTGTGATTTGGAGATACTGGTGTTGGACTGAGGTGTACAAAGTTAAAAATCACACAACACCAGGTTATAGTCCAACAGGTTTAATTGGAATCCAGTACTAGTTAGACCAGCTTTTTCTGAAATATTACGACCACAAACAAAAACAGTAATTGCTGGAAAAGCTCAGCAGGTCTGACAGTATCCATGAAAGAAATCAGAGTTAAAATTTTGGGTCCAGTGAGCCTTTGTCAGAACTCTTCCTGAGAACTCCAGGTCCACAGCAATGTGGTTAAATCTTAACTGCACTCTGGGCAATTAGGAACGGACAATAAATGCTGGTGTAGCCAGTGACGCCCTCGCCCCATGAATGAATTTAAAAAGTTACCAATCTTTGTGTGGTGAAGAGTTTCCTGAAAAACCTGGCAATACTGCCAACCCAACTGATTGATAACTTGTGACTGGCGAACTGAACTGAGGAAATTGAAATCTTCCCTATTAGAAGGAAAAAGCAATCCCGAGTCACTTTTGAAACATTGGGACGTCATTTTAACCTAATCTGTGTTTTGACAAATTTTAGTCCCATTTCTCTACTCGATACTACATTTCCAAGTGAAGGTAATGGAATGTATTTTTCATGCACAGTGCTTCGCACAGGATGCAATTTATACAAATCCAATGAATCATACAATAACAATGGTAAGAGTGAAACTGCTGAGGAAAATAAAACTCTTGCAAATGGTGAGAGATTGCAGAGCTCAAATGTAAGAATGTCTTTGTGAAACATGTAAGGTCAGCATGCAGGTCCAGGATGTAATGAGGAAATCTAATAGAATGTTGTCATGGGTGCAATTGAATACAAAAGGAAGGAGGTTATGCTTCAAGTATACAGGGTACAGATGAGAGTATACCTGGAGTACTGTGTGCAATATTTGTTACCTTATTTAAGGAAGGATGTAAGTACATTGGAAGCAGTTCAGAGAATACTTCTAAGTCTAATGTCTGGAATGAGAAAATTATCTTTAAGAGAAAATGTTGGTCAAGCTAGGCTTGTATCCATGGAAGTTCAAAAGAGTAAGAGTTGACTTGATTGAAACATGTAGTTTTCTAAGGGTTCTTTATAAGGTGAACGTGGAGAGAATGGTTCCCCTGGTGAGAGAATCTAGTACAAGGAGTCATTGTTTAAAATCACAAATTATCCATTTAAAATAGAGATTGGATAATTGATATTTCTCACAGAGCATCACGGAGTCTTTGGAAATCTTTCACTGAAAAGATGGTTGAAGCAAAAGTCCTTGAATATTCTTAAGGCTGAGGAAAGTAAATTCTTGTCGCGTGAGGGAGTGAAGATTATCAGGGTGAGGAGGGAATGTGGATTTGAGGTTAGAACCAGATCTGCAAAGCAGGGTTCCGGGGTTGAACTGCCTACTCCTCCTCCTACTTTGTATGTTGTAAGGGTGGCATGGTGGCTCAGTGGCTAGCACTACTGCCTCACAGTGCCAGGGCCACAGGTTTGATTCCAGCCGCAGGTGACTGTCTGTGTGGAGTTTGCACATTCTCTCCGTGTCTGCGTGGGTTTTTTTCCAGGTGCTCCAGTTTCCTCTCACAATCCAAAAGATGTGCAGGTTAGGGGGAGTTGGCCATGCTAAATAGCCCATAGTGTTTACGGATGTGCAGAGTAGGTGCGTTAGTCAGGAGTAAATGTAGAGTAATAGGATAGGGACATAAAATCCAGCGATAAAATCCAGCAATGGCCAGCCATGTCCCACAAATGAATACAACTGAAATGTTGCTCCCATGCACCTGCTGCCTTTGTCATTGGGCCAACAAGTAGCAAGTAACATTTGCACCACACAAATGCCAGATAATAACCATCACAAATAAGTGACACTCTAACCACCAGCCTTAACATTCAATAGTATTGCCATCACTGAATCCCCCACTGTCACCATCCAGGACAAAGCAACCCGCTTGATTGGCATTGCATCCTAAAACATTCAATCCCTCCACCATCGGCACTCAGTAGCAGCAGTGTGTACTATCTACAAGATGCACTGCAGAAATTCACCAAAAATCTTGTCACAGCACTTTCCAAACCTACAACCACTTCCACCTAGAAGGACAAGGGTAGCGGGTACTTGGGAACACCATCACCTGCAAATTCCCCGCCAAGCCACTCACCACTCTGACTTGCAAATATACTGCTGTTCCTTCACAGTCGTTAGGTCAAAATCATAGAATCATGGAATGCTCTACTGGCATTGTAGGTCGACCCACAGCAAGTGGAGTGCAGTGCTTCAAGAAGGCAGCTCACCACCGCCTTCTCAAGGGCAACTAGGGATGGGCAATAAAATCCAGCAATGGCCAGCCAGCGACACCCATGTCTCACAAATGAATAAAACCAAAATGTTGCTCCCATGTATCTGTTGCCTTCATCATTCCTAGTGGTAGTAGTCATGGATTTTGAAGGTGACGTCAAAGTATCATCAGTGAATTTCTGCTGTGTCTCTTGTAGATGGTACACATGACTGCCACTGACCGTCAGTGGCCACTGCAGCTCTCTCATGTTCTTCCAAGCTGAATGCCTATCATAGGACCATTTGATATAAGATCAGAATTAGGCCATGTGGCCCAACGAGTCTGCTCCACCATTCCATCATGGCTGATATATGGATGTAAGTTTGCTCGCTGGGCTGTAAGGTTCATTTCCAGATGTTTCGTTACCCTACTCGGTATCATCTTCAGTGGGCCTCAGATGAAGCAATGCAGAAAATTCCTGCTTTCAATTTATATGTTTGGGTTTCTTTGGGTTGGTTATGTCATTTCCAGGAACACATAAATAGAAAGCATGAATTTTCACCATTGCTTCGCCTGAAGATGTTACCTAGTAGGGTGGCAAAATGTCTGGAAATAAACCTTCCAGCTCAGTGAGCAAACCTACATCCAAAACCACAACCTGAGCTACAGATCTTCTCAAAACTCACGATGGCTGGTATGTTTCTCAACACTTTTCTCCTGCTTTCTCTCCATAACCTTTAATCCCCTAACCAATAAAGAATTTATCTATCTTGAGCAATATGGCTTCTTCCTGCAGTGTCGCCTCTATTGCATTGAATTATAAGAATACAGGGAGAACTAGCCATTTTGTATCCAAAGGTAGAAGACAGAGGGTGGTGGTGGAGGGTTGTTTTTCAGACTGGAGGCCTGTGACCAGTGGAGTGCCACAAGGATCTGTGCTGGGTCCTCTACTTTTTGTCATTTACATAAATTATTTGGATGTGAGTATAAGAGGTACAGTTAGTAAGTTTGCAGATGACACCAAAATTGGAAGTGTAGTGGACAGTGAAGAGGGTTACCTCAGATTAAAGCACGATCTTGACCAGATAGGCCAATGCGCTGAGAAGTGGCAGATGGAGTTTAATTCAGATAAATGTGAGGTGCTGCATTTTAGGAAAGCAAACCTTAGCAGGACGTATACACTTAATGGTAAGGTCCTAGGGAATGTTGCTGAACAAAGAAACCTTAGAGTGCAGGTTCATAGCTCCTTGAAAGTGGAGTCGCAGGTAGATAGAATAGTGAAAAAGGTGTTTGGTATGCTTTCCTTTATTGGTCAGAGTATTGAGTACAGGGGTTGGGAGGTCATGTTGTGTCCGTACAGGACATTGGTTAGGCACTGTTGGAATATTGCATGCAATCCTGATCTCCTTCCTATTGGAAAGATGTTGTGAAACTTGAAAGAGTTCAGAAAAGATTTACAAGGATGTTGCCAGGGTTGGAGGATTTGAGCTATAAGGAGAGGCTGAACAAACTGGGGCTGTTTTCCCTGGAGCATTAAAGGCTGAGGGGTGACCTTATAGAGGTTTACAAAATTATGAGGGGCATGGATAGGATAAATAGATAAAGTCTTTTCCCTGGGGTCGGGGAGTCCAGAACTAGAGGGCATAGATTTAGGGTGAGAGGGGAATGATATAAAAGAGACCTAAGGGCAACGTTTTCAAGCAGAGGGTGGTACGTGTATGGAATGAGCTGCCAGAGGATGTGGTGGAGGCTGGTACAATTGCAACATTTAAGAAGCATTTGGATGGGTCTATGAATAGGAAGGGTTTGGAGAGATATGGGCCGGGTGCTGGCAGGGTGGGACTAGATTGGGTCAGGATATCTGATCGGCATGGACGGGGTGGATCAAAGGGTCTGTTTCCATGCTGTACATATCTAAGACTCTAACCACAATCTCAGACCAGTCCGGTCTTGCCATTTTGTGTGGAGATGATAGTATTTTACAGGGGCTAGTGTCACTCAGAGATGGGCACTTCCAAATTTCGCTTTTTTAAAGCCTGTCCTAGACCTCTTTGCCGTCTGAGCAGATAAGAACCTCATAATAAAAGCAAACTACTGCGGATGCTGGAAATCTGAAACAAGCACAGAGAATTCTGGAGAAACATTGCAAGGTCTGGCCAGTGTCTGTGGAGAGAGAAACAGAGCTAACGTTTCAGTTTTGAAGGTCATAACAGAACTCAAAATGCTCACTGTTTCTCTCTTCACAGATGTTGTCTGTTCTGCTGAGTTCCTTCAGCATTCTCTGTTCTTGTTTTACAAATATCAACCCTTTCATCCAGAATTCATTGCAAAGGAGGCAACATTGTCAAAAAAGGCGATATCATGAGGTGTTAGGGTTGGAAGAACATGAAAGATTGTTGCAGAGACCACGACTGGAAGGTAGACAGGGATAGGTTATATTTGGTAAACTGATAAATAGAAGCTTCAGGCATGAGTAGAAGTCACCTATTCATTTCCAAAAAAGTGAGATATTTACACTTGGAATTGTACACTATTAGTTGTGCACTCAGGCCTTACATCTACAAGAATGAATAGTATGCCTTACTTTACTCTAACTTTTTGTGAATCTATGAGCTTTTGTTAATATGGAAATATATAGCACATGTCAATCCCTTTTTATCTCATTGTACACTTGATTGGTTGTTGAAAGCACATGGAAAATGGCAGGGTGACAACATGTATGTATATTATTGCAATTGTCAACAGGTTTTGAGCAGCTTGACAGAAACACAAAGGCTGGGGAAATGAATGAATCAAAGTTCATCTTGTGAAGAGAAATGATTGCTTACACCTCAAAGATGACATAAAAGAGATTGGAAAGGAATGCAATTTATCACACTGGTGCTGGCCATACAGTTAGAGAGGCACTCACACCCGGTCTCACTCTGAGGTGCCAGCAGTGTGCTGCAGTGATTATCACAATAAAGTTAGTCTTCACGTCAGTAGCAGAAACACTTTGACTTTTTGAAATTCCATTTTTAAACTTGTTCATGAAGTTGAATGTGGCCATGCTCATCACCTGGGGTAAAAACCAAAATAACTGATGCTGGAAATCAGAAAATAAAACACAAATTGCTGACCTGCTGAGCTTTTCCAGCAACCTCTGTTTTATTTCATTATTTGGAGTGTTTGTCAAGGCTTTGGACAGTCCGTGGGTGACCACAGTCAGCTCCGTTGGCTACATGTCTGGTTTATGCTACAGAGTGATGCCAACAGCAGAGGTTCAATTCTTGTATTGGCTAAGACCATTGGGAAGGTCCTGTCTTCTCAGTTGCATCCCTTGTCTAAGGTGTAGTGGTCACCGGGCGTCTCTATCTCTCTCTCTATCTAATAGACAGTGGGATTGTGCTGATCTCGGTATTTTAATAGGTGATTGCTAAGACCAATGTACTTCTGGAAGATCTGGCTATAGCAGGACAGCATCTGGCAGAGTGAGTTATTGCTTTTGGAAATTTTCTCTCTGCATGTGTTGTGCAATTGTTTTTGGAAAATTCCCCACTATTTATATACACAGTTGTGCTGGGCACATTGATCCTGAATGAGCATTGTGCAGTACTAGTACTGACACAGGCCTCCTAAGTGAAGCCTTCAGTGCATCCTGTAGTGTTTCCGACTGCAACCAGAACATAAAAAGACTCAAACTGTCCATAAAAGGTTTTCATTGGGAAGTCAGTGTTGGGCTTTCTGTCTACAGGTATTTCTGGTATCATACATGTTTCGTTTTGGTTATACGCGACTTGGTTATTATGCGTTTGACGAATAGTGGACGCTGTTTGGATAGCGCAAACTTTCAACTGCGATTTTCTACAGCGATCTTTCCAGAATGATTTTCTATGGTGTAAGGCTGTAGAGGAACGCAATTGTCACGTTACACCAGACACACAGAAAATTGTACATGGCAGTGGGGTCGTGATTGTCTCAGTATGGTGTAGTTGTTTGACAGGCCAGTTTGACTCAGCATCTCAATGGCTGGAATGATCTGCAGAAGCTCCTAGATGCAGCTCAGTTAAAAATAACTTTAATTCTTATGTTATGCTGTTTTGCACAGATGCAGGTCATTAATGTGCATCAAAATAAATACCAAACCCCAGAGAATAACACTGTATACTTCTCTCTATTCTGAAAAATGAACCATCGCTGACAATCTCTACTTGCTGTTCTTTTTGTAAATTTCCTATTTACATTGCCTTTCTTTTGAAATAACCCCTCAGAAGCTGATATACCATCACAAAGGCACCTTTATTTACAAGTGAACACTTGTTGACTTTAGTGCTGCCCTATACAGAGTTCAGCACTGGAGTGACAGTATCCCTGACATCCAATGTTCTTATGTCAACCAGGGCTCCCTGTTCAGACCAGATTAACAGCTCCAATCAGGGAACACCTTTGATCTCACAGGCTTCAGTTTTGCTAACAAATCCATGAAACGATGCCCTGCATTTCTGTAGCACCTTTCGCAGGATCATAAGGCACTTCAGAGCAAGGAAGTATTTTTGCAGTGGAGTCACTGTTGCAAAATATAGGAACAATGTAACAGTTCTGACAACAGGGAGAAGGAAAGATATTGCTTCAAGTCTAATGTGACTACTCAGAACCCTGTAAAAGCAGTGTCATCTATTTACATGCAATAAAATTCTACAATACCTCTCCACATTATTGGTTTCCAGTCATGTTGGTTGAGGGATAGGATTGACCCGAAAACACGTGATAATTCCCTTGCTCTTCTTCAAAGTCACAGCCATGCACTTAGAGAGATTTGACAAGGTCTTGTTTAATACCTGATTTTAAAGAGAGCTCCTCAGAAATCCAGACAATCATATACTACAGAAGAGGCTCTCCAGCCCATCATGTCTGTGCTATCAAAAATGTACTACTGCTACTACGTCATCCCTCCCACCTTCTCACACTAGGACCATACCCTTGAATCTTATGACATTTCAAGTACTCATCCAAATATTTCTTTAAAGGCTGAGGTTCTCCATTCAACTACCGCCCCCCAGGCCAGAGCCCCACTGTCTTGGTGAAAAGGACTTTTTCTCTCAAATCCTCACTAAACCCCCTGCCTTTTACTTTAAAATTATGCCTCCTTCAACTAAGAGGAATAGCTGCTTTCAACCCACCCTGTCCCAGAGCCCTCATGACCTTATACACCTCCACCAAGCTCCCCAACCACCCTCCCCCCACACACATTCTCTGCTCCAAAACTAAACACCTTGAAACTACCTTACCTCACTTCATAGCTGAGATGCTCCATTCAAGGCAACATCCTGATGAATTTCCTCTGCAACCCCTCCAGTGCAATCACATCGTTCCTGTCGAATCATACAATCCCTACAGTGTGGAAACAGGCCCTTCAGCCCAATAAGTCCACACCTACCTTCCGAAAATTAACCCAGCCAAATTCATTTCCCTCCCCAATTATCCTGCATTTACCCCTGACAAATGCGCCTAACCTACACATCCTTGATGACTAAGGACAATTTAGCACGGTCATTTCATCTTAGCTGCACATCTTTGGGTTGTGGGAGGAAACTGGAACACCTGGAGGAAGACATGGGGAGAGCATGCAAACTCCACACAGATATTCACCTGAGGCTGGAATTGAACCCGGGTCCCTGGCATTGTGAGGCAGCAGTGCTAACCACCAAGCCATCATACCACCCCCAATGCGTGGTGATTAGAACTGCAGCTGTGACCTAACCAGAGCTCTATGTGTCTACAACATGATCTTCCTGCTCTTACAATGTGGCACTCTTTCAGTGTGCCACCGGGATGCTACATTTTATTCTGTGCTCAAGTTGCCACGTGATAATTGAGCCTAATGTCTTCAGACTCAAAGCTGCACTGAGCAACAGTTGTCACTAGTCTCCTCTCTGCTGGTCTGATTGCAAACTGCCTCAGGACCTGAGTGTGGCTTTTATCCAAAGCACCTTCAAACTGCCATCTTACTGAAGAATGGCCTCTAGCTAGCACATAACTTGAGCCCAGAGGGTCTAGGACTGCAAGTGTTTTCTTGTATTTTGTCCCAAATGAACCAAGCATTGCAAGTTGTCAAGGCACGGGAAAGTCAGTCTGAAAAATATAATCTTTTACTGTTTTTCAAAATAGAATTCATAAATTGGTCTATTTATAGCAAGGGCATAGTGGGGGTCAGTTAGCCTCGTATGTTGGTTGACAGAAGAGTGGTGTAGAATGATGCTGAATTTGCAAATTTGATGAACGAATGATTGAATGGCAGAGCAGACTCAATGGGCTGAATGGCTCCTGTATCTTATGATCTACAATTCCCTGCAGATATCGCCACACCTCAGCTTATTAAAGTTAACCTGCCAACCAATCAGCAATCTTGTACTCCTAAGAGAAAGTGAGGATTGCAGATGCTGGAGATCAGAGTCGAGAGTGTTGTGCTGGAATAGCACAGCTTTGCCTGAAACGTGGACTCTCCTGTTCCTTGGATGCTGCCTGACCAGCTGCGCTTTTCCAGCACTACACTTTTGAACCCTTTTACTTCTGTCATATATACTGATCGGAACCACCTGGAAGTTGACATGCTTGTGTTAGTCCTGATGATTAATAATTCCATTTCTTTACAACCAAATGACTTTTTGACTGACATAAAATGCAAAAACTACAAAACATTTGGGGAATTTATAACATAAAAGCAAGTTGCTGTCTCTGTAAAGTCAGAAAACATAGTTTCAAACAAAAATGTAGTAATTTTTTTCAGCAATATTTAATATTCAAGCATTAAAATAATATTAGGCAGTTTTTGACAATATTCACGTTCTGATTTACCAAGCAACTAATGTCATTATTTATACCTTTTTCTTTTGAGCTTGTGTTTTATTTTCATTCTCTCCATAACGTCTTAACTGACTAAAATTGTCCAGGCATTTCCACTCTGATTTAATGAGTATAAATGTTCCAGAGTGCTTTACAATTTAGGGCATTCACTGCAAAATGGTATTATATGTATCCTGCTGAAGATAATGTCTAAAACTTGTAAACAAAGCCAAACTGAGAACGAGACATTGACCATTAGCACCAGTTGTGTTACCGGGTATTATGGACTAGGCCAGACCACTCAAAACATTCTTAAGCAGGTTGCCCAGACCATAACTTTGCAATTTGTTTCAGTAAGTGTACGGTAAAAATTACCTGGATTAAGTTAGCGAGTTTGACCAACAAGTTTTAAAACAGACAAAAATTTATTCACAAAATTATGCAATGAAACACAAGGAAAGAATAAAGAACCCCTGCAGAACCCAGTCTATCCAAATTAGACATAATTACGCTGTTCTGAATACACACAACAGTTCCAATAGGCAAACCCCCCCTTAAAGACGAGTAAAAAAAAGGAACATGTGCTTACAGAATGAATTTAGAATGGTAGAAAGAGACAGAGCCAGTACACACAGTGTACTGCTAAACTTTCTGAACTTCCTGATATCATTTTCGGTTCTTTTTCTCAAGGGAAATGACCCATTATCACTTGTTTCCAACCACACAGACAAAGAAGGACACCACTTTGACTGGGACAACGCACAAATCCTTGGACAGGTGAAACAAAGACATGCACAAGAATTCTTAGAGGCATGGCATTTTAACCAGCACTCTAGCAATAAACACGTTCCACTTAGATCCCATCTAATTTCCCTTGAAAAAGAAACCGGAAATGACATCATCCATCTGAAGAAAACAAGACCTATACATAGAGAGGTGGGACATACCACCAGCGCTTCACCAGAGACTCTCACTGATGTTCCCTAGTCATGGTGACAAAACGTCTGTAAACAAATCTTGCAGCTCTGTGAGCTAACTTACAGACTTATCATTAACATGAGCTACAAATCATCTCAAAAATTACTGTATTTTTAATCCAAGAATGATTTCAACATCAGCCACAGATGGATGTGAACCCATGACCCCAACAATTTTCATGAACACTTCCACTAAAAAAGTACAGCGTGATCAATACCTAATATTGGAGACCTGACAATATACACTTTCTAATATTTACAGATTACTTACAGTGTGGAAACAGGCTCTTCGGCCCAACAAGTCCAAAGCGACCCGCCACCCACACAGACCCATTCCCCATACATTTACCCCTTCACCTAACACTACGGGCAATTTAGCATGGCCAATTCACCTAACCTGCACATTTTTGGACTGTGGGAGGAAACCGGAGCACCCGGTTCACCAAATGAAGAAATTAAATCGCAAATATTACAAACATAAATTATGCCCCCTTCAACTAAGAGCCTTTAACTAAGAGGAATAGCTGCTTTCAACCCACCCTGTCCCAGAGCCCTCATGACCTAATACATCTCCACCAAGCTTCCCAACCCCCCCAACATTCTCTGCTCCAAAACTAAACAACTTCAAACTACCCTGCCTCACTTCATAGCTGAGATGCTCCATTCAAGGCAACATCCTGATGAATTTCTTCTATGAAACAATTGAGTCAGAGCATGAATCTTTGCCAAAATAAAGATGAAAAACAACTTCACAACCTTGTGGCTCAGAGACATAAGCCACAAGATAAAACACAAAATACACTGGCGCGCAGACATGAATCAACCTTAAAGTGTCCTCCCTCAGAACAATAGAAGATGGTCTCACAGTGACACAGAATTTTTAAATCTAGGTGACTGTATTTTGAGGATCAGACACATTAATCAGTAGCATAGAGTTGAGTTTCTGAAAGAGTATCCCTCTTAAACAGTGAGACGTCGCAAAAACCTATGAATTTTTACTGAGATTGTGTTAAGACTACATCTTTTTATTGCCTTTGTTGCTGGACTATAAAATGAAGGTTCTACTATAAGCTAAGGAGACAGCATAAGTGAGTAGCTGAAGTCTTATAAATCACATTGAAGGGTAAATAACAAAATGGCATAATTTTAAAGTGAAAGCCAGGAGGTTTCAAGTGAATTTGAGGAAAACAGTGTTCACAGAGTCAGGTTGGGGTCTGGAATGCACTGCCTGAGAGTGTTGTTGAGGTGAGAAAGTTCACATCCTTTAAAAAGTACCTGAATATGCACTTGAAATATCACAACATTCAAGACAATTGAGCCAAGTGGGACTAGTGTAGATTTAGTGCAGTTTTGGTAGTATAAACTTGATGGGCCAAAATGCCTTTTCTGTCCAGTATGATGCTATGCTTATTGGAGCACATTACGAGCTGCCTTTTCCTGGAATGGTGACATCAAAAACAGTCAGAACAGAGACTGATGGGTTCTGAACTCAAGGACATCTGCTTGGCAACAGTGTTTTGATTGGCTCCTGACCAGATGATCGTGACATATGTGAGATTGTGCAGTAGAAATGTGAGGCATGTCCTCGAGGGATCAGCATCCATCAAGAACCTTTCAGGAACATGATCATCACAATAAATTCAGGGCATGGTAGTGTCATTGAGCTGGTAATCTGCCTGACCAGGGGGAATGGTTCAAACCACATCCCAGTGACTGGTGGGATTCAGTTGAATTGACAAATCTGAAACTCACAGCAAATTGACCGACTCTTAACTCCCCTCTGAAATAACCAAGCAAAGCAGATCAAAACAGGCAACAAGGGCAGGATTTGTCAGGGATGCATACATCTCCATGAAAGAATGGCTAATGCTGTGCCTTTTAAGAATAGCTGCAAGGAAAAGCCTAGGAGCTTTAGATCAGCGAGCCCGACGTCGGTGAGTAAGTTGAATTGAATTGAATTTATTGCCAGGTGTAACGAGACACAGTGAAAAGCTTTGTCTTGCAAGCAATGTGGGCAGATCACAGTGTTAGGTAGCATGGATAGTAAATAATAGTAAACAGGCAAAACAAAAACACAGGTACAGGTGAATGCTAAGAGTTTGTGAGTCCATTCTAACAACAGTAGAGTACAAACTGTTTCAAAACCGGCTGATGCATGTGTTCGGGCTTCTGTACCTTCTCCCCGATGGTTGAGGTTTGAGAAAAACATTGCCTTTCCTTGACAGCGGGCCTGGTAGATGGATTCTATAGATGGGAGGTAGGCCTTTGTGATTGCCCAGGCCAAGCTCACCACTCTCTGTAACCGTCTCCGATCTTGAACGGTACTGTTGCCATACCAGGTAGTGATACATCCAATCAGAATGCTCTCGATGGTGCACCTATAAACGTTGGCAAGGGTATTCACCATCATGCCAAATTTCCTCAGCTACCTGAGGAAGAAGAGATGTTGTTAGGCCTGTGTAACCAGTGCATCCACATGAAGACTCCAAGAAAGCTTGTTGTGGATGACCATTCCCAGGAGCTTGACACTCTCCACTCGTTCCACCTCTGTGCTGTTAATGTGTAGGGGAGCATGAGTAACATCCAGCCGAAAGTCAGTAATGAGTTCCTTGGTTTTGCCAGCAATGAGAGCTAGGTTGTTCTCAGTGCAACATTTTTCCAGGTCTTCCACCTCCCGTCTGTAGTCTGTCTTGTCGCTATCTGAGATTTGACAGAATATGGTGGTGTCATCAGTGAACTCGTAAATGGCATTAGTCTGGTATTTGGCGATGCAGTCATGGGTATACAGTGAGTACAGTAGGGGCTGAGTACATACTCCTGAGGGGGGGCTCCAGTGTTGAGTGTTCGTGACGATGAAATATTGTCCCCAATCTTCACTGATTGTGGCCTGTGGGTCAGGAAATTGAGAATCTGGTTACAGAAAGTGTGGCTTAGTCAGAGATCAATAAGTTTAGTAATCAGACTCAAGGGAATAATAGTGTTGAAGGCTGAACTGTAGTCAATGAGTAGGATTTTTACATAGCTCTTCTTGGTGTTGAGATGTTCCAAGGAGGAGTGAAGGGCAAGTGATATGGCATCTGACGTGGATCTGTTGGTTTGATAGGCAAATTGGAGTGGGCCAAGAGTAGTAGGAAAGCTAGAATTGATTAATGCTATGACCTTTCAAAGCACTTCATGACCACCGACGTTAGGGCCACTGGGCGGTAGTCATTGAGACATGCTGCATGAGCCTTCTTAGACACAGGGATGATATTGGCCCTCTTGAAACAGGCAGGGATAGTGACCTGCTGCAGGGAGAAGTTGAAGATGTCTGAAAAGACCTCTGCCAGTTGATCTGCACATGCTCTGAGTGTATGGCCTGGTACTCCATCTGGTTCCATCACTTTCCTTGGATTCACTCAAAGGAAAATTGATCTGACTTGTGATGCAGTGACTGTTGGGATAGTTTTGTCAGGACCTGTCAGAATAGGTGTTACCTCTCCACAGAAAGTCTGCTCAAAGTGAGCATAGAAGGCATTGAGACAATCTGGGAGGGATATGTCATCGTCTGCTATCTTGCACCGTCTCTTTTTAGAACCTGTGATGCCATTCAGTCCTTGCCATAGGCACTGGGTGTCTATCTGGGTCTCTAGTTTGGATCAGTATTGATCCTTGGCTGCCTTAATGGCTCTGCGAAGGTCATACTTGGATTTCTTATATATGAGTGGGTCTCCTGATCTGAAGGCCTCACGCTTGGTTTTTAGCAGGTTCTGTATGTCTTGATTCTTCCAAGGTTTTCTGTTGGTGAACGCCCGGATTGATTTCCTCGGTATGCAGTCCTCCACACACTTGCTGATAAAGTCTGTGACAATAGTGGCTGCCTGCGGACTGTTTGGAGTTATTGGATGGGATTCTGAGAGACAGGATATACATGTGTTTGGAGATACAAGCACTGATTAGGAATGAATAGCATGGCTTTGTGTGTGGGAAATCACAAACTTGATTGAGCCTTTTGAAGATATGACCAAGAGGATATATATGGGGAGAGTGGTAGATGTTGTCTACTTGGCTGTTAGGAAAGTCTTTAATAAGATTCTGCATAGCAGACTAGTTAGCAAGGTTAGATCACATGGGATCCAAGGAGAGCTAGCCAAATGGATACAAAATTGGCTTGAAGGTAGGAGACAGCGGGTGGTGATAGAATATTTTTATTAGGACTGGAGGCCTGTGATCTGCGGTGTACCGCAAGGATATAAATGATTTGGATGTGAACATAGGAGGCATGGCTAGCCAGTTTGCAGATGACTCCAAAATAAATGGTATAGTGGACAGTGAAGAAGATTACCGAAGATTATCATGGAATCTTGATCAGCTGAGCAAATGGATGGAGGAGTAGCAGGTGGAGTTTAATTTAGATAAATGAGAGATGTTGCATTTTAGTAAGATAAACCAGCGCAGCATTTACACAGTTAATATTAGGGTCCTGGGGAATGCCGTCATGCATAGAGACTTAGGGGTTCAGATACATAGTTTCCAGATAATAGCAGGTAGCCAGTGTGGTAAAGAAGGCATTTGGCAAAATTGCCTTCATTAGTCAGCGCATTGAATATAAGAGTTGGGACATTATGCTGCAGCTGTGCAGGATATTGGTGATGCCATGTTTGGAGTGCTGTGTACACTTCCAGCCCTGCTGTAAGAGGATATTATTAAACTGGAAATGGTGCAAAAAAGATTTACAAGGATGTTCTGGAAGGTTTGAGTTCTAAGGAGAGGCTGGATAGTCTGAGATGTATTTCCCTGGAGCATAGAGGTTCAGGGTGACCTTGTAGACACTTATAAAATCATGAGGGGCACAGATAAGGTAAGTAGCCAAGGTTTTTTTTCCCCTAGAGTAAGGAAATCCAAAATTAATGGGCGAAGGTTTAAGGTGAGAAAGGAAAGATTTAAATTGCACCTGAGGTGCAACTTTTTCACACAGAGGGTGGTGTATATATGGAATGAGCTGCCAGAGGAAATGGTAGAGGCGGGTAAAATTGCAACTTTTAAAATACATTTGGAGAGATACATGAACAGGACAGGTTTAGAGGGATATGGGCCAAATGCAGGGAAATGGGGCTAGTTTAGTTCAGGAAACCTGGTTGGTGTCGATGAGTTGGATTGAAGCGCTTGGTTCTGTGTTGTGTGGGTCTATGACTCTTTTCTCAATTCCTCTCCTGACATAGATGAATATGAACATTATTTCTTTGGTTGCAGTCTTTCATTTAATTGGTTCACAGTGGGAATGTCTGCAGTCAGGCAAGTGTTGAGAGTTCCAACAAATTGTTACATGAGATACAAATTATGATCAGAAACACGATGAAAGGAATACACAGTGAAACCCTGCTCAGAAGGTTAGACTGAAGGAAATAAGATGGGCAGGCAATAGAGAACCAAAAATCTCTTTTTTGTTTGATTATGTTCAATCTATCAAATATTGAGTCCCTCTCAGGCTTGTTATACAGAATAAATTTAAATAAAGAGGACAGATTGCATAACTTGGTATATATTCTCATTAGTTAGAAAGATTGAGATGTAATGTTGTTGGGGCGTTAAAGCTGCCAAAGGAAAGTTCAAGAGGGTAGACACAGAGAAAGCACTTCTTCTGTTGGAGGAATCTGGTACAAGAGAGCACAATTATAACGTTGAAAGTCGATTCCAAGGTAAAGATAGGAAGAATGTTTTAACATCAAAAATATTAATTTCTTTCATTTAACATTGGATGAGTCTAAATGGAAGTGAAAGTGGGGAATGATGTGATTAAAACTCTCAAGGTGAACTGAGGATAATTTTGTGAGGATGCAGGGCAAAGGTAATCATCAAGGGTTTTGAATGTGGGCTAGAAATGCAGCTGCAATTTCCTGAGCCAAGCGCTTTGCGTTTCGTCTCCAACAGGCTATCTTTTGCTGATGTGGCAATGCTTATTATCCCTTGCAACCTAAGAAATTAGGTTAAAAATTACACAATACCAGGTTATAGTTCAATAGGTTTAATTGGACAATTAAATCTGTTGGACTTTAACCTGGTGTTGTGAGATGTTTAACTTTGTACACCCCAGTCCAACACCGGCATTTCCAAATCATAAGAAATTAGCGTGAGGGTAAGATGGTATTGAAAGTTCCAACAGAATGTTTATGACTGCTCCCTAAAAAGTACAGATGTTACATCCACAGGTACATCCTTGTATGGGCTACCATTAAATTGTTGGCTTAGAGTAGCAGCTTTTTGTCTGTATGTTATGCTTCAAGTTATCTGAGTGAAGATACTGTCTTAGACCTTTATACCCTCATACCAGGAAAAGGGATTTTTAAAAAAAATTAACCTTGTTGTAACTAACAATGTGTGTGTGGAGGGATAAAGGAAGGAGCCCTTCTTCCTTCTCCTTTGTTGCTTGGAAGCTTATTAGTCTGGGGTATCTAGTGTGCAACTATAATGAATAAAGGAACCACTCTCAGGATCTGGTCATAACACTGGGTCCACGTCTATTACAAGTGATAGATGTGAAGGTACCCAGCTGAGTTTGAAATACTACCACAGAAGACAATCAATATTATCTCCAGAACATGGCTCACTTCAGATGGCAAATTGAATTGATTCTCTTTGATATTCCACATTTTGACAGAAGTTTCACTAATGAATTCCTGAGCCCTGCAGTTTGCATCAGCAGCACATTCCTGTTAAAAGGTAAGCAATTAAGGCTGATTTTTTTTTTGCAACAATGATTTGTATCATCAGCCTTGATCCACACAGTTTTAGAAATTATATTCTAAGAATAGATTTTCGATCACAGCTTTAGCAGACTGCGCCCTGTGTGATGCCCCATTGGGACCAAAAGCGTCGAAAATTGCAATTTTCACTGGCAATATTCTTTGCTCACTGCCTTAACTACTATCACACCGTAAACCCCCTCATCTGCAACACTCACTATTGATTGCTGAGTGGGAATTAGAAAATAATTCATGAATGAATAATTCTGCTCATTAGTTATGCTTTTAGATTTCCACTGATTTGAACAGTTTTACAGCATCATTTTGTTTGTGTCATCTAATTACGGGTTAGTGACAGCAACTGAAGAACAATGGAGGATCAACGTGTCTTCCATTTCCTCAATTGAGGATTGCCCCTTACCATGCTTGACAGGACCCTGTCTGACCTATTATCTCACCCGTTCTCCCTCCTGCAATAGGGTTCTACATGTCCTTACCTTCACCCACCAGTCTCTACATTAAAGAATTATCCTCTTCCATTAACACCACCTCCAGCAGGTTGCGATGAGCAAAAACATATTCTCTTCCCATTTTCCTTGTTGGAATTCTGCAGGGACTGTTCTGCCTGTGCTGTTTTGGTCCACTCCTCCAGCACTCCTAAAACCTCTTCACCTGCCCATGGCACAATTGCACAAAGTGTAATATTTGCCCCTTTACTTCCTCTCTCATTAATGTCCAAGGCTCGAAACAAACCATTCAGATACAGCTGGATTTCAGTCGTACTTCTTTCAGTCTAGTCTATTGCATTCACTGCTCATAATGTGATCTCCTTTACATTGACAGGAACAAATGTGGAACTGAGGGACCGTGCAGCAAACTCGTCCATTCTGTGCACAATGATGGCCCCCACCTTCCAGTCATTAGTCATTTTGATACACAATCGTGGTCACATGCTTGTATTTCTCTCCTCAATCTGCTGTAATCTTCCAATGAAGCGTAACACAACCAGGTGGGAAAATGCCCAAGTTTTCCATTTTAGCACTTCACAAGCTTCAGGGTGCAACATTGAATTCAACAGGTTCATAGTCCCTTGAAAGTGGAGTCACTAGTAGGTAGGGTAGTGAAGAAGGCGTTTGGTACGCTTGCCTTTATTGGTCAGTGCATTGAGTATAGGAGTTAGGAGGTCATGTTGCAGTTGTACAGGACATTGGTCAGGCCACTTCCGAAATATTGCATTCAATTCTGGTCGCTCTGCTGTACGAAATATTTTGTGAAGCTTGAAAGCATTAAGAAAAGATTTACAAGGATGTTGTCAGGGTTGAAATGTTTGAGCTATAGGGAGAGGTTGAATAGGCTGGGGCTGTTTTCCCTGGGGCATTAGAAGTTGAAGGGTGACCTTTTAGAGGTTTATAAAATCATGAGGGGCATGGATAAGTTAAATAGCCAGGGTCCCTCCCCTGGGGTGAGGGAGTCCAAAACTATAGGGCACAGTTTTAAGATGGGAAAGGAAAGATTTAAAAATAACCCTGAGGGGCTACTTTTTCATGAGAGGATGGTGTGTGTATGGAATGAGCGGCTCGAGGAAGTAGTGGAGGCTGGTACAATGGCAACATTTAAAAGGCATCTGGATGGGTATTGAATAAGGAAGGGTTTAGAGGAATATGGGCCAAGTGTTGGCAAATAGGACTAGATTAATTTAGGATATCTGGTTGGCATGGATGATGTGGACCGAAAGGTCTGTTGCCATACTGTCCTGTTCTATTACTAACTTCAGAAAATGAACACTGTCCAAATTTTGGTTGCATTGCCTCCACAGCTACCCCTCACATGTACTCCCCCTACCTATCTCTTGGTTGCATGGATTAAGTTCAGCAAGACTGAGCTACTTTCTATTATTCATACCTACCTTTAACACCTATTCTGTATTCTACCTGTATATGTCTCCTCTACTATCATTAGCACTCATTTGTTTTTTGCCCTACATTCCCTAATCATCGGTTGTGCTTAATACCTTCCCACCTTGTCAAGAGCATAAAAACATCATTTTCCAGCTCTCTTCAGTTCTGAGGAAGAGATTTATCAGACTCAAAATGTTATTGTTTTTTTCTCTCACCACAGATTAGATTAGATTAGATTACTTACAGTATGGAAACAGGCCCTTCGGCCCAACAAATCCACACCAACCCTTCAAAGAGCAACCCATTCGTACCCATTCCCTACATTTACCCCTTCACCTAACACTATGGGCAATTTAGCATGACCAATTCACCTAACCTGCACATCTTTAGACTGTGGGAAGAAACCGGAGCACCCGGAGGAAACCCACGCAGACACACGGAGAATGTGCAAACTCCACACAAACAGTTGCCCGAGGCAGGAATTGAACCTGGGTCTGTGGCTCTGTGCGGCAGCAGTGCTAAGCACTGATGGTGCCAGAACAATGGGTTTTCCCTAACATGTTGAAAAGAAAATATAGGTTCATCTAGAAAACACCTTTTTATGATGTCAAAAAGTACTTGCATCTAAATGTGTTATGAACTGTGGTCATTCTTGTCTCATGGTCATACATAAATGTCAACCTCCAGTCAACAGCACGTGACCAGCCAACTGGGGTTTAATTGAGAGAGGAATGCTGGGTAGGGCTTCAAGAAAATTCACTTTCCATTTTCAACATATTCAGGTGGCATCTTTACAGGGTCCTACTTGCTAATGAAAGCTTCTCTTGAACTTGCAGCATGCCCATCTGACTGATTTCACTTGTCAGCCTCTACTGAGGAACATGAGCCTTCAACCTTCAAACTTACAGCCATTAGTGATTACATTTCAACTAATTTGAAATTTAATAGCAAATTTTGTCAATATTTATTCTTTTTGAAGATGTACTGCTCCTTGATTGGTCATTTGAGGTGTAAACTAAAACATGCATGGAAACAAAGCTGTGGGCGTGGTTTATCCTTGTGTTGTAACAATCTCTTTGAATCTTATAAACATTCTTTTTCTCTCTCTAATGAATGAATGTAATCTGGCTGTGGAAAAGTACTATGTGCTGTCTCATTGTCTTATAACGATGAAATGGAATCCTGAAGGAGAAATGTTACACTGATGAAAAAATTACATTGTGGGTACGACAACAGGTAGGATGAGAAAGTATTGGTCAATAGATAGGATTTTCTCCAGTCCGTATGGCGGAGAGGAAATTTTCACTATCGCACAAAGATGATAGAAATTGTTGGAGAAACTGAGAAGGTCTGGTAGCATCTGTGGGGAGAAAGCAGAGTTAACATTTTGAGTCTGGTGACCCATCATCAGAGCTCTGCATGCCCAGTTCTTTGTTTTACTTACACAGTTTACTCCTTGATAACCTAACTATAGTCAGAGCTTAGTATATCTATGAATTAATGGCAGTGTTTAGTATAATGTATAATCCTGAAAATCTGGGTTTACGTCCCATCTGCTCCAGAGGCATGTAATAACATCTCTAAACAAGTTGATTGGAAAATATCTGCAATAAGCAACATTACTTTGAACTCTAACTCCAAAGACAGTTCTTGACTTTGCCTTCTCTTTGATTAGAGTCAAAAATAATGGTGCTGGTAAAGCACAGCAGGTCAGGCAGCATCCAAGGAGCAAGAGAGTCGAGGTTCCGGGCAGAAGTCTTATGTCTGAAACATCGTCTCTCCTGCTCCTCGGATGCTGCCTGACCTGCTGTGCTTTTCCAGTGCCACACTTTTTGACTATGATTCTCCAACATCTGCAGTCTTCACATTCTCCTTCTCCTTGATCAGTCTGTCTTGAACCTAAACACATATCGTGACATCAAAGCACTTGATAAAATGCAATGGAAGCTATAGGATTCCCGGCCTCAAAAGTTGTCACTATAGTGAAGATTAGGAAAAAGCCCTGAGATTATTTGGAGAAGAAAAGAATTCAAATAATGTCTTTTTTAAAGAAATCATAAGAACAACCTTAAAACCTTCATGCAGCCAGAATAGTCTTAGTGTGAACAACTGTTGTAAAGGAAACATCTTTGAAAAGATAATTTCTCTGGAGACACAACCAGAATATTATATGTCACATTCAGTAATAGAGGAAACAAGTCCTCGAACAAAGAAATGAAGAAAACAGTAAAAGCCCATCAGTAGTGAAACCAAATGCTGAACAGGTAAACATGTTATACTGTGACATGGGGAGAACATAAGAAATGTGTTCATCGGGCAGCAGATCATTGTATTTGGCAACCTTCTAATAGCTTCTGATAAATTCTTCACTTCATGAACAAATAAGACACTGGCAAGATTATGCTTCAATAGGAGATGTTAAGTTCAAGGAGAGACTATAGATAGCATCATAATGACCTGTATGAACTATACATAGCTGTGTGAACCTCAAACAAGAACTCATTAACAACAGAATTGTCATCAGTCTCCTCATTAATAGTCACCAAATGTCTTCAATCAAAAGAGGATTTAATTTGAGAACAAGGATCCAAAATAACATTAAAACCGTAGCCTGAAACAACCTTGTGATGACGTCTTGGAACTGCACATCACTGAGCATAAATAGCACAGTACAGGTGGAGTGAGAACAGACTAGAATGATTAAAAGGGCACATCGGTGTGAACACACAAATAAAATTTTGCTCTTAAGAGTAACTATAAATTATAGCCTATAGCTGTTTTTAGTATTAATGGATAATAAATTGTGTTACTTTGAAATCTTATCCTGAATACAGTTCATGACTTTGCCTTCACCTTGATCAATCTGTCATGAATTCAAAGTCCATAGTGTAGCAACAAACCACATGATCAATGCCAGGAAACTACTGGATTGTTGCAAAAACTCACCTGGTTTGTTAATATCCTTCGGGGGAGAAAGTCTCCTATCTTGATCATGGGTAGCAAGTTCCTAGGAATGATGATCACCAACAACCTGTTCAGGATCACGCACAGCAAGGAGGCACAGCAACATCTCTTCTTCCTCTGGAGGCTAAGGAAATTCGGCATGTCCATAAAGACACTCACCACCTTTTATAGATTCATCATGTCTTCGCAGAGCAACTGCTCTTCCCAGGGCCATAAGAAACTACAGAAGGTTGGGAACAGCTCAGTTCATCATCTAACCAATGTTCCATCTATTGATTACATCTGCACTGCTTGTTACTACAGAAAGGCAGCCAACATAAACAAAGACTCCTCCCTCCCCAGGTATTATCTTGTAACCTCTTCTGTCAGGCAGAAGATACTAAAGCTTAAACACACATACCAACAGATTCAAGAACAGCTTCTTCCCCATGTTTACTTGATTTCTGAATGGGCCTCTCAAATTTCAAATCTAATGTTGATCTCGCCTTTTGAACACCGCCTGTACAGCCATAAATCAGTATGCCTCATTCTATTCAATCACCCTATGATCTGTATGTCCTTGAAAAACAAAATTTCTCATTGTACTTAGGTATGTGACAACAATAAATCAAATCAAACTTGATTGGCCTATACTGACTTCAGTATATGTTCTGATGTGTGAGTGCCCTCTGAAATGGTCTCACCAGCCACATTGTAACATTAAAGATCTACAGGAAAAGGGCATGGTAGATTCACTTACACCAGAGACACCGTATAGTGCTTCAAGAAAGTCATCCAACAGCACCTTCAAGAACTTTTAGGAATGAGAAACAAATACTGATCTTGACCTCACGCAATCCACGAATAAGTAAAAAAAACGTAAATGGAAAATTGTGCCCTCCTCCATGACTTTACTTCCCTCAATGAATGTATTAAAATCTTTTGTCCATTCCTTTCCTCAAATTGATATTTGTGCATTCATTTGTCAGTACCTACCCTTTAAACCACTAAATCAATTCACTTCCTTCTTTCATTCTTAATATTAAAATTTAGAGCAGGTTAAGATTTAGAGCAGTAGAATTGTGGGGGAGTGGAAGCTACAATAGTGGGGTTATTAGGAGTAAGTCAGGTGAGCATTGGAAATTTTCAGCCGAGAGATGTCAAAGACACAGATAAAGGTCAATTAGTAGATGGACTAATCCTGCCAGGAACAGAAGTATGGAAGGAGATTCATGGGATGGAAGTGGTGATGCTCAGGTGGTGAACCAGATATGTGTGTGGGATAGCTGGGTTTGAAACTCAGTTTGGGATTGAGTCAGATACTGATGATGTGATCAAAGGCCACTGAAGAAAATGGAATGAGCGATGAGTGTTGTCACTTTGTTTTGTTTTTCAATTCATTGCCCCTTCTTTATAGGAGTTTCCTATAAAGACAGCACTTTCCTTCCCCAAAAGGCATTAGTGAACCAAGTGCTTTGCTTATGACAATTTCCACTGGAGTGTTTTCCTTATTCTTTCTAAAATTCAATTTGAAGTTCACTAAATTAAAAACAAAAGAACTGCGGATGCTGTAAATCAGAGACAAAAAACAGAAATTGCTGGAAAAGCTCAGCAGGTTTGGCAGTATCTGTGAATAGAAATCAGAGTTAATGTTTGGGATCAACTCAAATAGTTAACTCTGATTTCTCTCCACAGATCTGCTGAGCTATTTCAGCAATTTCTCTTTTTTTTGTCTCAAAGTTCATTACCTGCTTTTGTTTGGATTTAAATCCATAATCCCAGAATGTTGACCCAGGATTCCAGGTTACTTGTCTAGTGCCATTGTTACTTTGCCCCCACCTCCCACAGTGCAGCTGATAGGTTTTGGTTTTATCAGTTGCTGGAGGCAATTGTAGTGTACCCAAGACTGGGTGTCGGTGAAGTGTTCTGACAGTACACAAGAAAAGGTGCGGTCAAGACTAGTGGTAGACAGATGGAGCTATTTGTCATCATATATGTTGATAGAACCTTACTCCAAGACTGATCACAAACTTATTAAATGTCTCCTGAAAGTCAATAAGCACATGTTGGCTCCTAACTTCTTGAATAAACTAACCACAAAGTTAATCAATGCTTGATTTATGATTGATTATTAAACGATCATCATTCACATGACAGCTGAAAGCAGTGGAAATTTTCATTCTGATGAAGTCAATCATGCTTGAACAGGCAGCAGGCAAGTTAAACGACAGCTGAAACATGTGGCTGACATCCTCAAATCGTGCTGAGTTGCACAGAGAATCCTCAATGTCTTTGTATCTTTCAACATCAGAGGATGTTTAATGCACAGCTTGTTGATAAGAAGACAAATACTTATTGAGAAGATAGCTTAACTCACTTTTGAAAGGCAAATAAGCAGTACATGTGCGAGAGAGAAATAGCAAGCAAAGTTAGGTCAAAGGCATATTGTCAGAATGGTCACATATTGCCTGGTTTAAATTGTAGTATAGAGGACTCCTATCAGAATAGAAAATGTTTAAATATCACCCGGAAAGCAAGACATTACAATTTGTTTAACAATTGGAAACAATGATCTGCACAGAAGCAGCATGTCAAAAGCAATAACCAAGAATTAAAGCATCCCCAAAAAATACGAACCACATTATAGGACTAATTCAGAGTCAGGTTAGCTTCAGTATCCATCAACTAGGATTGATGTTCCTTAGGCAGAAGCATACAGAATCTTTAGAATACTTCATTAGCAATGCAGAGAAAAAGACTTATTATGTAATTTTTCAGATAGAGGGCAAACAGAATTGTTGAGTTGGTGGTCATACCCTCTATTGAAGCAGTTCAGAAGGAGTTGTTCGAGAAACTGAAAACTTATATCAGTGAAGAGAAACTGAAAAGTGAATGTAAATATGACATCATCCTTGCAGATTGATGAAGCTTACAGGACCTGAGTATGAACTCAATGATTAACACAATTACTTGAACACTTAAACTTGGCAAGACGTATGAAAGTGTGGACCTTTGCATGCGTTAAGGAAGTGCCCAACTTTCAATCAATTTTATTAGTTATGTGACAGAGAAAAAACACAGGCAGTGACACTGCACTAGAGCAAAGGCTGGTGTAGCTACAAAAGATAGATATGTAGGAACATGTAAGATTTTTAAAGGGCTTGATATAGTAAATGCTGAGCAGACATTTCCAATATGGGAGAGTCTAGGACCAGACAGCATAGTCTCAGAATTTAAGGGTACCAAATTAAGACTGAAACAAGGAGGAATTTCTTCTTTCAGAAGAATTTTTAGCATATATTTAATCAGATTTGTTTTTCAGTTTCTGTATTTTTATTCCTTCAAATGAAGAATCAATGTTAGAGAGTGATATAGCATGGAAACAGACCCTTCAGTCCAACTCTCCCATACCAACCAAGTTTCCCAATCTAAATTACTTCCACTTGCTTCTGTTTGGCCTATATCCTGGTAAATTTTTCCATTTATGTACCTGTCCAAATACTTTTTAAATGTTGTAACTACACCTGCATCTATCACTTCCTCTGGCATCCTTCACACATGAACCATGCTCTGTGTGCAGAGTTGCCCCTCAGGTCCCTTTTAAATTTTTCTCCCCTCACTTTAAAGTTATGTCCTCTAGTTTTGAACCCCTCCCCCCACACCAATCCCAGGGAAAAGGCCATTGTTATTCACCTGCCTATGCCCCTCATGATTTTATAAACCTATCTAAGGACACCCCTGAACCTCCTACATTCCAGTGAAAAACATCCCAGACTATCCAGCCTCTCCTGATAACTCAAACCCTCCAGTCCCAGTAGTATCCTTATCAATCTTTGTGCATCCCACTCCAATTTAATAATATCCTTCCTATTGTAGGGCGACAAGAACTGCATAGAATACTCCAAATGTGGCCTGACCCACTGTGATTTCCAGCATTTTTTGTTTTCATTTGACATGGCTGATATGTTTCTTAACCCCAGCCTTCTCCCTTCTCCCAATAACGTTTGGTCCCCTTACCCTCAAAGGATTAGTGAAAACTCTTGACAAATTCATACTTCCATCTTCAAAGTGGCATTCAATTTAACTGTAGAGCCCGTACAGTCAAATCCTGCCATTTACTTGTCTGCATTTTGAGAATTTGCTTAGCCAGCCAGAACTATCGATATACTGTTTTTAACCTACTGTGAATCTAGTTTTTGCTTTTCTGTGGTTTTAAGGAAAAAGGGGAAAATATACTACATGGAGTATTAAGCATGCACTGTGCATGTTTTTTCTATGTATACAGCCACATACAGTCTACTAAGTCTGCTGTTGCAAAAATGAATGTTTCCAGAGTTTTGAATTTATTGTACATCAACCTGCTCACACTGAGGTATTGAATCTGTATTTTTGTGATCTATGAATGCCATTTTTATAAAGCAGTACAGTGGCCAATCCCATTGCGTCATGGAAGTTCTTACAGTCATAAACATGAAGATGAACTACTACAGAAACTTGACCTGTAATTTGGAAAAACAGCAGAATTTCAATGTGATTGAAGATTGATAACTATGTCCAGAGTGAAAGCTCTACCCAAAGTTCAACCAACAAATTTGCCATGTCTGAGATCAGGATACTTACCACAGATGGCTTTCCACTGATTGTGTTGGTATAGGAGGTTCTTCAATGTTCCTCTCTCACAGTGACACCAATCCAACCATTGAAAACATTTATGCAAATGAAAAAACTAAACAATTGGGGTACAGACTAACATACATAAATGTCCCTGTTTTACGATACTGTTTAGACATTTGACAATAATTACAAGTAACTTAAAATCACATTACTCATAGATGGAGGATAAGATACTCAAGAGAAACTATTATTATTGTGTGATAATCCTATTTTTAGCTATATGAATGAAGTTGTGCCAGATTATGACTTTAAGATTTCCAAATTCCTTCTGTCCGGCCATTCTGGGTCTACCTCTAGCACAGCGGTTCAAGAGGCAGCTGGAAACCACCTTCCCAAGGGCAGCTAAGATGGGCAATAGATACTAGGCGCTGCCAGTAAAGCCCATGCCCCACCACCTGAATTTTTAAAGCGGTTACGTTTGATTATGATGGTTGATTGTACTGCCTCTTGATAGATGTTACATTTGTGAATATGCAATGAATGATATTAAGCATTCATACGACATCTGTGTTGATCCTGTGAACTTCAACAGGGAGCTTTCCATATTCTGCCCAGTCTGGAACTAGCTGCCAGTTCTCCTTTCCACCTGAATTGTGATCGATGGTATTAAAATTCCTCATTGCACCTGTGAAAACCAATTCGGTTACACCCTGTCAATCACAGATGGCCCTGATCTCTTTGTGAAATACAGACTGTTTCTCGCAATCCTTGGTCTCCAGCAGAGCACTGCTGTGACCAAATGGCTTTTCTCAATAAATTTCATTTGCAAAAGAAATATTTTCTGATGTGACTCTCAATGGTTGTGTCCGAGGATATAGTATTGGTTACTTTTTGAATTGCTGGTTGTAGCTTAATCGAGGCCACACATACCTTCAAAAACTTATTCAAACATTTGTAGAAATTGTCTTAAATGAAATATGTGAAACACATTTCACATGGAGAGGTACTTGGCAAAATGGTTAAGGTGTACTGGATATGTATCAAATAAATTAAAACACTACAATCATAGGGTCTAACAACAAAGTCTGTTCAGTATTACATCATTAACTGTTGAAAAATGATGTTACACACACCTGGATTAACAATTGGCTGTATGTGCTTTCTGGTGAATGTATTTTTAATATGGTTTTGAGGTGTGTAAGTGTCTTCAGCCTTTTTTCATTCAGTCATTCATGAATTAAATTGAATTGAATTAGAATTATTGTCACATGTACTCAATATTGTCCAGTGAAAAGTTAATATTTCACCACTTACAGTACCATCCTACATACAAAGGTACCGAGGTACAACTTCTTCAGTTGCAATATCTTAGAATATAGAGAATAAAATGTCCAGCATTGCAGAAAGGAAAGTTCAGAACAGTGGGCTTCCAACCCTGACTATGCTGACATCGAGTCTCCAGGCTGCAGCAGGCCCTGGCTCAGACTGTGCCAGGCTTCAGCTTGAGGATCGTGAGGCTGAGAGAATGATCTGGCATCGTCTCAAGACCAGGAGACCTTGCTGAGGCCTTGTCAGGCAGGGGACTCACACCACTCAAGGAGGCTGTCATGTAAGGCTGGGAGGCCACAATGCTGGGCCCGGAGGCCACTGCACCACACGAGGAGGACCCTTGTCATGTCCATACTGAGGCTGGGAATTATTGGAAGCTGAGAGACAAGAAGGAAAAACACAAAGAGGAGATAAAAAAGGAGAAGGGTGAAGTGGTTAATCTCAGGCTGAAGTGTCTTACTCTGTCACCATCCTCGACCTTGTTGGCTTTGCTGGTTATGCTAGCATTATTTCTCTTCTCTAATTGAAGGTCAAGTCCAAGGTGGACAGGACAGTGAAGAAGGTGTTTGGTACGCTTGCCTTTATTGGTCAGTGCATTGAGTATAGGAGTTAGGAGGTAATGTTGCAGCTGCACAAGACATTGGTTAGCCTATGTTTGGAATATTGCATTCAGTTCTGGTCCTCCTGCTATACGAAAGATGTTTTTAAACTTGAAAAACTTCAGAAAAGATCAACAAGGCTTTTGCCGGAGTTGGAGGATTTGAGACACAGGAAGAGGCTAAATTGGATGGGATTATTTTCCCTGTAGTGTCGGAGGCTGAGGGGTGATCTTACACATGTTCATAAAATCATGAGAGGCATGGATAGATTGAGTAATCAAGTTTCTTTTTTTCCCAGTGTAGGGGAGTCCAAACATAGGTTTAAGGTGAAATCGGAAAAATATAAAGGGACAACATTTCTACCTAGATGGTGGTGTGTGTATTGAATGAGCTGCCAGAGAAAGTAGCATTTTTAGATTACTTGTTACTTTGGTTAGACCCTGGAATGTGGCTCTTATACCTATCATGTTATTCCAGCCATTTGATTTGTCCTCTGCACCACCTTATGTTTAATTTTTTTGCAATTATCTCTTAGCCTTAATTAATCAGATTTTATGTCATTTCTTCACTTGTTATGTCTTTGTTAACACTTTTACTCACACCATCTGACACTCTTGATCACCTGAAGAGACTTATTATTTGGCTTGTTGACACTTCATTTGCACCATTTATGATTTTTGATCTCTTTGACCAATAAAGGCAAGTGTACCAAAGTCCGTCTTCACTATCCTGTCCAACTGGGACTCCACCTGCAATTAGAGAAGGGAAATAATGCTGGCATAACCAGCAAAGCCAACAAGATCCAAGATAGAGTAGGTTGCTTCAGCCAGAGATCGACTGCTCCCCCGTTCTCCTTGTTTTCCTCCCTTTTTGTGTTGTTCCTTCTTCTCTCCCATGTGTGTCATCTCTTCACGTCACCTCACAAAGGGACAGCAGTGAGAAAGCTTGTGATTTCAAATGAGCCTGATGCACGGTCCACAAGCTCCAGACTCAACATCGAGTTCAAAAATTTTAGGGCCTGAACTCTCCCATGTCCTAGCCCCTACCCCACACTTCAGAACTTGTTATCACATGATCTGCCATTACACACTACCTATTGTTAGCCACTAACAGTCTCCATTAACAGCTAGTCACTCTCCCAGCCAAATTGTTATCCACTCCTTTATCGATCCAACTGTTCTTCTCTTCCTTTGGGCCCTGTCCCCACCTATCATTTACTGTTTATCTCCTCCCCTCACTCTAGCTTCTGCACATAAACCAACATTTTCCTAGTTACCTGAGGAAGGGTCACCAGACCCGAAACATTAACTGTGATTTCTCTGCACAGATGCTGCCAGACCTGTTGAGCTTTTCCAGGAACTTCTGTTTTTGTTTCTCTTTCAGAACATTAACCTGATTGTCTTAACTGACTCGTTAAATGACATATGACGCACCACTATGACACAGCCACCCCCATATGACAGATGATTCAAATGCATTTACTTTAAATTTTTTAAATGTTATTTGGTCCTTTCTCAAGACACAGCCCAACCGAACTATGGAATCAAATCGTCTCAGAATCTTTTCCTTTCATTTAGTCAACTTTCCTAAAATAAACACATGCTTTAATACACTCGTCAGTGCTTAAGCTCAGCATTTACTGTTAATCATGTGACCACATAATTGCTGAACATACTTATTCTACATCCCTATTTCCAATATTTTGAAAGCAAAGAAGATTTATGATTATAACACTGTAAGATATGAGAGCAAAATTAGGCCATTTGGCCCATCATCTCCAGAATTTGATCATGGCTTATTTTAGAACTCCTTTCCAGATCTCAGGATCACAAAGTACTGCACAGTTAACTAAACATTTTTGAAGTAAAGTCACCCTTACAATATAGGAAATATAGCAAATATTCCCATGAGCTGTGATGTTATAATGAATGGATGATCTGTTTTGGTCATGGCCATACATTTGATTGCGTCACTCTCTCACCACTGAATCAGGAGGTTATAGGTTCAAGTCCCACTCCAGAACTTGAGTCCAAATGCCAAAGCTGATATGCCCTGAACAAGAGCAAGAGGTTGCTTTGCAGCATCGTGATTAATTTTTATCACTCAAAGTGATTACCTGTTCAACATTTCATTGTGGTTCATTGGGCCTTGCGGCGAGTAAATTGGCTGCATTCTTCATGAAATGCAATAGTACAGAGTGGCATTAGCTTCAAGGATAATGTCAAAGCACAGATATACGTTTCTGCCATTGATCTTCTCATGACTGACTCAGCTGATATTGACTTGCAGACGGCTGTTGGGGCAGGACATCCCATGAGGTACGGGATCCAAAGTAACAGAATTTGTTTCATTTTCTTTCCTTCTCTGTTGTCATTCAGCCTTATCATTACAATAGGGAACAACACTTCCATAGTGTTTAATTTTCTCGATAGTGCTTTGGGACATATCGAGGTTGTGAAAGCCACGGTACAAATGCAAGTCTTTCTTCATCACTTCTCCTGTTGTGAGATGAGAAATAAATATTGACTGGGGCATTACAGTTCCAAGCTCTTCTTTGAGAAAGTGCTTTGAAATCTATTAGAATCTTAAGACAGGGCCTTTGGTTTATTGGTTTAACATCTCATCCAAATGACACTTTCTCCAATAGTACAATGTTCCCTCAGCACTGCACTGAACAGGTTAGACTGACTTTTTGCACCTATTCAAGTAAATAGCTCAGTGCCTCAGTTACAAAGTAGACAGGGGAAAGTGATATCATTGCCTTAGACAGTGATACTATAAGAATAATAGTTACAGTTGCTAATATTTAGAAAGTACATTGCACTCTGTGCAAGTGACATTCCACTTCTGCCATAGGGTTGTTAACCTGTTTATTACATATGGGTTAAACTGATGGATTTAGGAATGCGTGTAACTGACTTGTGTTTGTCCACTATCAACATGAGCAGCAATCTGCAAACTCCAACAGTGATACATAAAATGCACTCATTTGTTTCATGTAGGTCTCTGCATTCTGACAAAATGTTGATCTATCTATTGACTTTGCAGCTAGTGCAGAAGGCTGTAAGATTGCCTGTGCAAAATCAGGCAGCTTACCGCTCCTTGTTATGAAATGTTTGCATTTTCTATAACATGTGAAGTATCTGCAGACTGAAGGTACAAAGGGTGAAGTACTCACAAAGCCACTTGAAATATTCTCTCTTTGAATTAATTTTGTCCGAATACATTTTGTAAGTTTCTCTCCAAGGACTGAGTTCGAAGTGGAAATCAAGTCCTGAGTCATCTCGCATGGAATCAAAACTCCACAGTGGTTTCTGTTAAACCTTTTTTCTTCATAATCCTTTTTTTTTTAAATCAATGCCATTATTTTCTTCATTCAGTTAGAACAAGGAAGCACCATCATAATTAAAAATATTTCCTGTGTAATTCTCCCATCATATATTTTCAACGTGCCATGTGATTTTATTCCTGTCTTTTGAATGTGATTAGTTATGATTAGTTATTTTTATGAATATGTAATTTCATAATTCATTTTGTTATAGGGTATAGCTTTCAGATTTGGGGTTTTTCTTAAAAAATACAAGATAAATGAAGGCATTTAGAAACTTGTAAATCGATTTAAAAAATTCAAATTGGAACAATGTGCTGGGACCATTGCTGTCGGTGATCTAAATCAATGATTTGTTTGACAATGTAGAAGACATGGTTGTAAGTGTGCTCACTAAGCCTGGTAGGTTTATTATCAGATGTTTCATCACCATGCTAGGTAACAACATCATCAGTGAGCCTCCGTTGAGTGTTCTGTCCCACTTTCTTGGTCTGTTGAGATGGGTGGTGTCTCTTCTGGTTCTTTTTCTCAGAGGTTGGTAAATGGGGTCCAAACTGATGTGTTTATTGATGGAGTCCCGGTTTGAGTGCCAGGCCTCTAGGAATTCCTGTGTGTGTGTGTCTCTGTTTAGCTCGTCCTTGGAAGGATGCGTTGTCCCATTCGAAGTGGTGTCCTTCTTTGTCCGTGAGTAAGAATACTAGTGATAGTCAGTCATGTCTTTTAGTGGCCAGGTGGTGTTCGTGTATTCTGGTGGCTAATTTCCTGCCAGTCTGTCCAATGTAGTGCTTGTTACAGTCCTGCAGGCTATTTTGTTTAAGGCATTTGTTTTGCTGCTTGTTGGTATGGGGTCCTTTAGGTTTATCAGTAGCTGTTTCAGTGAGTTAGTAGGTTTGTGGGCTACCATGATGCCAAGGGGTCAGAGTAGCCTGGTTGTTATCTCAGAGATGTCCTTGATCTACGGTAGTGTGGCTAGAGTCTCTGGGCATGTTGTGTCTTCTTGTTTGGCTTTGTTGTTTAAGAATTGGTCCACCATGTTTATTGGATACTCATTGTTCATGAATGTGCTGGTTAAGTATTTTTCTTCTGCTGCTCATATTTCCTGGGTGCTGCCGTGTGTTGTGGCCCAGTTAAACAATGTCCTGATGCAGATCCGTATGTGGGTGTTGGGGTACTTGCTCCTATAGTTGAGTTTCTGGTTTGTGTGTGTTGCTTTCCTGTCGACGCTGGTCTGCAGTTCTCCATTGACTGCTCGTTCCACTGTGACATCTTGTTGTTTTTCTCCTCTTCTTTGGTGAAATTTATGCCATTAAAGATGTTGTTAATGATCTTGTAGGTTTCCTCTAATTTGTTCCATTTCATGATGACAAAGGTGTCATCCACATAGCAGACCCGAAGTTAGGGGTGGATTGTGGAGAGGGTTGTTCATTCTATCTCTGTCTTATTGCTTCTGCTAAGAAGCCTGATATTGGTGATCCCATGGGTGTCCCATTGATTTGTTTGTAGGCCTTGTCGTTGAAGGTGGAGCAGGTAGTAAGGCACAGCTTTACCAGTTTGAGGGTGCTGTCCTTGCTGATGGAGTTGATGCTGTCTGGTGTTTGTGTCCTTGGTTTGCATAGTAGTGAGGCCAGTGTTTCTTTGGCTAAGGTGATGTTTATTGATGTGAATAGGGCCATCATGTCAAAGGAGACCACGACTTTGTGCTCTTTTATTTTGGTGTCTTTGATGATGTTCAGGAATTATTGAATGGAGTGGATGGATGGTATGAATCTTCAACTGGGTATTTCAGTTTACAGTGAAGTTCCTACCATACATCAAAGACACCTCGGAGATGACTACCAGACTACTCTAACCCCTTGGCATCAAGGTAGCCCACATACCCGGCAACTCACTGAATGAGCTACCGATGAACCTAAAGGACCCTGTACAAACAACCAGCAAAATAAATGTCTTAAACAAAATACCCTGTAAGGACTGCAACAAACACTGTGTTGGACTGACAGGCAGGAAATATAAGCACCACCTAGCCACCAAAAGACATGACCAAGTATCACTAGTATCCTGGCACACAGATGAAGAACAACACCACTTGGACTGCGACAACACATCCATCCTAGGACAGGCTAAACCGAGACATGCATGGGGATTCCTAGAGGCTTGGCATTCAAACCAGAACTTCATCAATAACTTCATCAATGTTGGACCCCATTTGCCAACATCTGAGAAAAAGAACCAGAAATGATATCACCCACCCACCTGAACAGACCAAGACTTATAAATAGAAGACGGGACAGAACACCAACGTTTCGCTGGAGCCTCACTGATGATGTTACCTCACATGGTGCCGAAACAGCTGAAAACTAACCTAGCGGGCTCAGTGACCAACCTACAACCTGAACCTCAACCTGAGCTACAAATCTTCTCAAACGTCGCATACACGGCATGATTAGAAGGTTTGCTGATGACACTAAAATAGCAGATATGGTGGACAGTGAGGAAAGTTGTCAGAAATTGCAGTAGGACGGGGAAAGTTGGCAGAGAAATAGTAAATGGAGTTTATTATAAATAAATGTGAGGTGTTGCATTTTGGAAACTCAAATCAAGGAGGGAGTTTCATGATGAATTGTAGGGCCTTAAGGAATGTAATGGGACAGAGGGATTTTGGAGTTCAGGTACACAGTTCTCTGAAAGTGGAGTCACAGGTAAACATCGAAGAGAACGGGGCTTTTGGTACACTCCCCCTTCATCGATCAGGGCATTGGGTATAGAAGCTGGGAAGTTATTTTGCAGTTATGCACGACATTGGTGAAGCTGCACTTGGAGAATTGTGTTCAGTTTTCGTTACCTTGCTATCGGAAGGATGTTATTAAACTAGAAAGAGTGCCGAAGAAATTCACAAGGATGCTGCCAGGACTCAGGGGACTGAGTTATTGGGAGATATTGGACAATCTGAGACTTTTTTCTTCAGACTGTAGGAGAGTGAACAGGGAAATCTTATAGAAATATATAAGATCATGGATAGAGTGAATGAACTCTGTCTTTTTCCCTTAATTGGAGAATTGAGGACTAGAGGGCATCAGTTTAATGTTAGATGGGAAAGAATTAAAGGGAACCTGGAGAGTGGGGGGCAACCTGTTTGCACAAAGAGTGGTACGCATATGGAATAAGCTACTAGCGGAAGTGGCTGAGGCAGATATATTCACAACATTTGAAAGGCATTTGAACAAATACATGAATAGGATTGGTTGAGAAGGAGATGAGCTAAGTGCAGGGAAATAGGGTTAGTGTGGATGGACGTTTTAAAAGACACAGACCGGTTTGGGCTGAGAGGTCTGTTTCCACGCTGTAGGACTCTGACTCTGCGATTGTCCATGTTGTCAGTGATGATAAATGCAGACCCCTTTAAGGGTAATGCAGATCATCGTCTGTGTTGATTGAGAGCAGGTTCTTTGCAATTTGATTATTCAGTAATTTGCTAAATTGGCTATGGGTTATAAATATTACAAAAGAAATTTCTGTAAACGCTTGGTTTTTACTGCACCTGGCAGTCAGCGCTGGTAATTTGGATGATTGGGTAATTGTTAGTGGAATATTAAAAAGTTAAATCAGAGCCACTCCTGGTGAGTTTGTAATTAGTTTCCTTTTTACATTGTTTACTGTTCCTATTTAAGAAAAGTACCACTAATGATGGGGGATCTAGGGAGTGGAGTGCATTCTTTTCCCAACCAAGGATGTTTTGACAAGGTACATTTCTTCTTTCTTTTAAATCATTAAAGATCACCCAACACCAGGTTATAGTCCAGCAGGTTTATTTGGAAACACTAGGTTTCACAGCAACGCTCCTTCATCAGGTGATTGACAACTAACTGATGAAAGAGCAGCTCTCCGAAAGCTAGTGCTTCCAAATAAACCTGTTTGACTATAGCCTAGTGCTGTGTGATTTTTAACTTAAAAATATTGTGTTATGTTGATATCCTGTGAATTGTCCTGTTTTCCATAAACCTGAAATGGAGAGAATAGAGAAAGTGCAAACAAGATTTACAAGAACCAAAAGGTAATCTGAGTACACCCTAGTCCAACATTGGCACCTCCAAATCATTCTTGTAAATAAATTAAGTTGTAGTTCTCTGTTTTATTTCCTTTGAGCAATTTGGTTTGATTTACTTATTTGGTTTTACTTAAAAAAATCTGTCCCCTTCCATATTGGCCTTTGTACAGGGAAAGCATCCATAAGGAAAATGTGGAAACTGGGTTTTGTGCGAAACTGTAGATTTACAATTAAATCCTGGTGAATCTCTGGGTGTGTTTTGCTGTTTCATTCAACATATGAATATCAATCTGTTAAACTTCTGCCTCCTTCAAGACTTTACGGTTAATGATCCAAAGGCACTGAACTATGGAATTCGTTGCCCAGGGAAGTAGTTGATGGTACTTCAGTAAACGCTTTTCAAGGGAAGGTAGATATTTTATGAAAAATAAAGGAATTAAGGGATATGGTGAAAACACAGGTAAGTGGAGCTGAGTCCATGAAAGGATCAGCCATGGTCTTATTGAATGGCAGAGTAGGCTCGAAGGGTCAGATGGCCTACTCCTGCTCCAAGTTCTTATGTTCTTCTGAACAATAATTTGTCCCCTCTTCACTTTGTAACAGAACCAATTAGTTTGTTAACTGTCAGTTGTCCTTATGAGAGTCAAGAATGATTCATCACATCCCAAATGAACAATTTCAAAGGTAAACTTATTTAATTGACATTTCAATCTGAAACATCCCAAACATATCGCTTTGCCTTGGTAAGAGGTTATGAAGGGAGCTACTATTTTGTTTTGGGATCGTCCATGTGATTCCTGATAGAAAGGAAACTGAGATCATCCTCCACAGCAACTCTGAGAAAAGCAGCAAGTGATGATATACCTGGAGCCATTGACCATTAACAAAGGGATATCAGAAGCCCAGGATATTTTCAGATGTAAATTCTATAATCATAATGAACTCAATGCGAGTTCCAGGGTCACCAAGCCACATGCCTAAGACATCCCATGACTGAAAGAACAATGGAAACATCAAGAAAATGAAAGCGGATGCCAAAACGCTGAGGCCCATTTGGTTAGGACTCAGGAGGAGTGGAAGAAAACCCAAGATCCTGCAGAGTATCAGGGAACAAGAGGGTAAAGAGCACTGTAGAATCAGCATTATTGTGTAAAGATTTTCTATTGTCTTTCCAAGATGTTGTAAGTTTCTTTAACTCACACAGTAAATGTGTTTGTTTAAAATGTTAAATCTATTTGTCCAGTCTTTTATAGTTATCATTTAGATGAGCCACACAAATACTGTGGCTACAAGAGGAGGTCAGAGGCTAGGAATGCTGCAGCGAGTAACTCACCTCCTAACTCCCCAGAGCTTATCCATCATCTACAGGGCACAAGACAAGAGGGTAATGGAATACTGTCTAGATTAGAGTGGTGCTGGAAAAGCACAGCAGGTCAGGCAGCATCCGAGGAGCAGGAAAATCGATGTTTCAGGCAAAAGCCAGATACTGCCTGACCTGCTGTGCTTTTCCAGCACCACTCTAATCTAGACTCTGATCTGCAGCATCTGCAGTCCTCACTTTTGCCTGTAATGGAATACTCCTCACTTGCCTGGATAGGTGCAACTCCAATAGCACTCAAGAAGCTCAACACCATCCAGGACAAAGCTGACCACTGGATTCACACCACATCCATGAGCATACACTCCTTTCACCTTTGGTGTTCAGTTGCAACATCGACAAGATGCAAAGCACAAATTCTCCTCGGCTTCTGAGACAGAATGCTCTAACCCCATGGTCACTACCATCTAGAAGGACGAGGGCAGCAGATACATGGAAACGTCAATATCTGCAAATTCCTGTCAAGTTTCAGACCGTCCTGACTTAGAAATATATCATTGTTCTTTCAATGTTACGGTTTCAAATTTCTGGAACTTCCTCCTTTAACGGCATTGGGTGTGTGGGAGAAAGTGAAGACTGCAGATGCTGGAGATCAGAGTCGAAAAACACAGCTGATCAGGCAGCATCCGAGGAGCAGGAGAATTGACGTTTTGAGCATAAGCTCTTCATCAGGAATGGTGGGTGTACCGACAGCAGATGGACTGCTGTGGTTCAAGGAGACAGCTCACCACCAAGTTCTCAAGTGATCAGCAATACATACTACCCAGGCAGCGATGACTACATTTCATGAGTAAATAAGAAAAAAAAGCTCAAATTTTGTTTTTGAAATTACTAGTTTCCAGTGAGATGGTAACACTTAACAATTGTCTCATAGTTCCATAACAAATATGAATTTGCTTATCATCAAGTATGTGTTTTACTTTTTTAAAAAAATTGTACATCTATTATTATGGTTATGTGTTATGTCTAAAAGGTGAATTTGCTTTCTCAATGAAGGATATGCCAGTCTAATAAAAATGTTATATCGTTTAGTTTGCCCCATATATGATTTGGAGGTAGCACCAGGTGAAAGGTTTTAAACATCTTTACTGGTATCTAAATCTACAGGGTTATGTTTCATTTATCACAAACACTGGCAGAATCATCGTATCTAGCTCTACCACTTCTGTCAACTCCTTCCGAATGCTTATTCAACATACAGTTCAGGAAGAGTCACAATTCCTTCCAGTTCAATCGTGGGAAGACTCAAACCTTTGTATTTTATATGCAGGACAAAGTCTTCTAAAATCCCCCCAATCCTCAGATTTATTACTATTTCTGACAACTTTATAGTCCTTCATTATTAATTTTGTACAACACCTTAAATTCCTTTGATACTTAGTTGACTGACCTTTATTTGGGTTTTTTTGTGCCATGGAGGAACGTATCATTGCTGTAACGCTCCTTGTAATTATGGAATATGCCTATAATCTAATAAATACAGACTCTAACCTATGCTTTAAAGAAAGGTTGGATAGACTGGGTTTGTTTTCACTGGAACACAGGAGGTTGAAGGGTGACCTGATATCAGTTTATAAGATTGTGAATGGCATTCATAGTGCGGAAAGTATGAGGCCTTTTTACCAGGATGCAAGGGGACGCAGGTTCAAGGTGTGGATGAGGGGGCGATATTTAAAATAAATATGCGAGATACATTTTTCACACAAAGTATCTGAACTGTGCTATCAGAGGAGAAGGTGGAAGAAGACATAATAGCAGCATTCCAGAAGCACCTGGATGAATACATGAATAAGAAGGGAACAGAAAGATATGAATCCTGTAAGTGAAGACATTTTGTGTATGGAAGGGCAAAATGTGTCAGTGCAGGTTTGGAGAGTCAAAGGGCATGTTCCTGTGCTGTATTGTTCTTTGTTCTAACTTCTGAATTCCTTTCCAAAAACTGTATCCAGCTCTACCTTGTTTAAAGATGGTCTTTAAAATTCCCCTTTTCATTAAGTTTTCACCCAGTTGCCTGATATTGCCTTCTGTGACTGACTGGAAGTTTTGCCTTATGGCACTTCTGTGAAATACCTTGGGATATTTTATTAGGTTCAAGGTGCTATATAAACTCAACTGTCATCACTGAATGTGGCTTCCTGTTACATCTCTCAAAATCAATCTTGGACCCATAAATTAATTCAAAGAGTGCAACATAATGATTGTGCAGATCAAGCTGTTTAACATTTTGCATATAGGGGGACACTCCAAATGCCAATTTTCTGAGAATTTCTTGACTGACTTTTTATGATGATTTAGTTGAATATTAGACATAAGCGCATATTCATCAAAGACTCTTCTCCTCCTATTCTAATTCCCATTCACCCTTCACCAATTGTGCTTACAGATTATATTGACTATTGGCCAGTAAATAAAATTGCCATGAAGGAGCATCACTGGACCCGAAACATTAACTCTGTTTCTCTCTCCACAGATGCTGCCAGACCTGCTGAGCTTGTCCAACAATTTTTGATTTTCAGCATTTGTAGTTTTTTGGGTTTTTTAAATGAAATTGTCATACTTGTTTTCAAGTCTCCTCATGGTCTCACCACCACACATCCACTGTCAACCACAACGCATGCACGCGTACAGACATGCTGACACACGCACATATGGACATACATACAGATATACATGCACACACAGAGACACACACAAACACAGACACAGACACAAAAGCCTATTTCTGTAACCTTCTATTTCTGAGATGTCGCCAAGCCACAGATTCTGTTCCCTTGATTCTGAAAATCCAGTTTTTAATTGTTCGCTTTTGGTCCTGTCTTCAGTAAGTTAGTCCTTAAGCTCAGTAATTCCTTCCCTACATCTCTCTTCTCATTTCTAATGCTCTGTAAAACCTATTTCTGTCATTCATCCCTGACATCTTTTCTGGCTCAGTATCAGCTTTTGTTCATAAAGCTTCTGCAAGTGACTTTGGGATGTTTTCCAATGTCAGACCAGTATTTAGATGCAAGTTGTAATTTTTTATCACGTGCATTTAAGGGTTTATGGACCAACTCTCCAAAAAATATATGATATCGGAAAGTTTAATTCCAGCACAGAGGTAAGATATTTCTCTAGTTAATTAAGTCTGTGACCTACTTTTAGCCTCATATTAAAAAATAGAGTCTAGTTTCCCATTTTCCTGTGAAAGATGATGCAGTTATTTCTTCAATACAGGTTCTAACTGTAATTTCAGAATGGAAAGATGTAGTTCTTTTTGTTTATTGACCTGCCGTATCTATGTTCGTACAGAGGCCAATGGATTAGTTGGTAACAGGAGAGAATAAATTTTGCTGCTACTCTCCAATAGATTGTCAAAGTTAATAGAGGCGGTGCAGTTGCAGACTTTTCCAAAATCCTATTTTTAAAGTTTGTTGTTGATATTGGAGTCAGGAGATAGAGCTACATTCATTTGGGGGGGGGGGGGGGGGGGGGGGGGGAGAGAGATTATGAGTTTGCCTGGTCAGTGATTGCTTAGGGAGAGCAAGCTGAAGTAACATACCTCACCTGTACAGCCTTAACATGAATTCAACAACTTCCACTCATAGCCAATACTCCTATTTTCTCTAACAGGTGAGCTGTTAGTTCCCCTGCTGCTTCTTCATCCATAGATGCTGCCTGTCCATAATGCAGCTCCCCTTGACCCATCTTTTGCTTCTTCACTTGCCTAATCATGCCACCCCGCATCATCCTTTGCCATTTAAGCTCCCTGCCCTACACTCCATCAACAGACCATCCCTTTTGTTCTTTCCTCCATCTTGCTGATTCAGAATTTACTTGAAACCTTCCGAAAAAAATCAATCATTTTCCAGTTCTGATGAAAAGATAGTCGATCCAGAATGTTGGACTGGATTTCAACATCCTGATCCTTTTGCGGAAGACTTGGGTGGATGCGTCGGGAACTCAAAGGTTCCAGCATCACATTCTTCACTTTTTTTTAAATGCATCAACCACGTTTGAATTTGATTTCGGAGTTTCTCAACCAATTCGAGCAAACGGATGAGATGGTGACCAGACGCAGTCTCTTTCAGCTCATTACTTTGACAGGGCTTTGAGAGTGTGCACCCTGAAGCGTTTAGACTGAACAACACTGGCATTGTCACACTGACAGATACAGAGCACAAGTTGTAGAGGTATGAACATACAGTTAAGGAGCAAGATTAGGTCACATGGCCCACTGAGCCTGCTTTGTCATTCAATAAGATGAAGGCTGATCTGATATTAACCTCAACTCTACATTGCTGCATACTCCTGCCAATAACATTTCATCCCCTTGGTATTCAAGAATCTGTCTACCTCTGTATTAAAAATATTTAAAAAGGTTCTGCAAGCACTGCATTTTGAGAAAAGGAAGTCCAAAAACACTCAACTTGCAGAGAAGAAAATATTTCCTCAACTTTGTTTTAAATAGGTGTTCTCTTATTTTTAAAGTATGGCTCATTGTTCTGGATTCTCACAAGAGAATAAGCATTGCTTCAACATCCACCCAGACAAGACTCCTCAGGACCTTATATGTTTCAATTATCTCACTTCTAACTCAGTTCATTGTTGATTAAGTGAACATGGCCATTGGCTTTTACATTTAGTGAGTTGATGTTCGTTGAGAGTTATAATGTAACCAGGTCACCAGGGCAACTTCCTCAGCCCTTCTTCAAAACATTGCCTCATCCACCTGGAAGGGCAAATAGTTTCCTCAGTGCTTTCTGAATAGTGACGCTAATGAGACACTCTCTTCAAGCTCACCCTGGGAGAATAGGCCCAGATTGTGTGGCCAGGTCGATTCAGTGGGACTTGAATACCTCTGACTCAAAAGTGACTACTGTTACCTGCTGAGCTACAGCTGACTCTTCACAGCCTCCTTATCTTTGAATTTTCATATTATTTCACTGCAGTTAGTGTTTTAAGTTAAATAAAGGAACTGAAAGACAGCAGGTTAGTGCTTAAAGACAACAACCAGTTGTGCACTGCATGCAGATTGTGACAATAATCCAATTGAAGTGGACACCCAATGAAGTAGATCTGAACTTTGTGCATTAGTGTAAAATGAGAAACAGCAAGTCAGCAGACCATTTGACATCTGTCTCCAACGAGATCCATGGGCATTAAATTGGGAAGAGATATAAACCAAACTGCAGACTCACTATCCCACTTTTTACATAATCATGCAAAGTCAAGAATCAGCAGCCTCCATCTTATATTTGGCACTACTTTATAACCTGGCAGCTTGCCTGTCAGGCACATATCTACAGAGGCATTAATCTTTAGATCTAAGCATCTGTTGCCCTGACACATGCAAAGTTTTCATCTGCTTCAACTGTAGGAGGGAGGTAGACTTACATCAGTGTGGTTTGGATGGTGTCATGTTCTCTTTGAATTCTGTGTATTTCCTGCACTCCATTAATGGACGAGCACATTGAGATTTGCAGTTCCATGTATCTTTTCCCTTCAAGCAAACAGTTTAGATTAGATTACTTACAGTGTGGAAACAGGCCCTTCGGCCCAACAAGTCCACACCGACCCGCCGAAGCGCAACCCACCGATACCCCTACATATACCCCTTACCTAACACTACGGGCAATTTAGCATGGCCAATTCACCTGGCCCGCACATCTTTGGACTGTGGGAGGAAACCGGTGCACCCGGAGGAAACCCACGCAGACACGGGGAGAATGTGCAAACTCCACACAGTCAGTCGCCTGAGGCGGGAATTGAACCCAGGTCCCTGGCGCTGTGAGGCAGCAGTGCTAACCACTGTGCCACCTCAATGTCAGTGACAATCCCTGTAGCTGCACATGAAACAAATACTGCACAACCCAGTCTACTCCACATGCCAGAGACCAAATGCAGGTGAGGTCACCACTTTCCAGGTTACCTCTGGAATTAACTGCACAGAGACTAGTATCCTGTCACCAAATTACTCTTTAGCACAGTACAGAAGCTGTGGCCAGCCAGCTCAGAGTCAGTCCCGAAACTGTGGATATTCGAAATCTCCTCGTTTTACATATTTCTAAATTCAGTTATATAAAATACAATACAATAGTAACAATATACAAGAGAAACAGGGTCACAACCATAAAGTGCCCAAAATCTGAAAACAGCAACACTGCATAAAACATATTGAGTTTTCATACGTGAAAACTCTATTAAATTCAAATATTCAAATACTATCACTATCACAATGACGAAGGTTAGAGAAGAGCCCATTTCAGTCCCTAAGAGTAAAGTTTACAGCAGGCAAAACCCATAAAATGTAAATTCAAACACTTTACATATTGCCCACACCCAGGCACAAGAGGAAGTGGTCTACAAAAGACAACATAGCCAAAAACAGCATGCAACAGTGAAAAGCACTGATTACACAACTCAACTCCCAATGAGACCCTCTAGTCCCCGGCTACCCTACACGCTTCCTGGCACCGGTCCACACTGCATACTGATCAGACCCTCCTTGGCTAGCTCTCCTGCAGGACAGCCATTGGCGAACCGGTCTCCAGCTGTCCTCCCCAGGCCTGCTATCCTCCAGATTGATCATTGACCCTCTAGCTCCTGGCCCCCCACGTACTGACCTCTGGTCAGTGTTTCTCCAGGTCAAATATCAGCCACACAGCCTCTGGCTACCCGGTGCATTAACTGGCCCATAACCACATGGGCAGGCCAAGGACCATCGAGCACCCAACACTTCACGACCCCCAGCCGACCTCCTAACCTCGAGCTACCCAACTACACACACATAAACCGCAAGCATAATCAATTACAAGGCCCACATACAGTAAAATAGTTCACAAAATCCTCACACAGTAGAGATTCCCAACACCCACGCAGAGTCCACGCCCAAGAGCAGGCTCCCCACACAAAAGCAAGTCCACACACAGAAGCAAAGTTCACTCACAAGAACAGATTCCACCTGAGGAAGTTTGGTCCACACATAGGAGATGGGCCTACTAGCAAGGGCACAGCCCACAAACCAACAACATGAGGCCGGGTCGCATCAATGAGTCATCCTAGTACTCCCAGATCTCTCCAAAAGTACCACTGGCCACTTAGCTAGCCATTTCAGGAACCAGTTCTAACAAACAGCAGTATGTACTGGCTGCAACTCAGACAGCACTGAAATCAGTTCTCCTCACAGATGCATACTGGCTATGTGGCCAGCTAGCTCAGAGTCAGTCCATACACTGAGGGGATTGTAATCTCCTGGTTATATTTTATCAAATAGTACAAAAGAAACTGAACAAATAGTTAACCAGGAGCAACAGTGTGCAAGAACAGCAATTTACAGTGGAAAAGGATGGCAGGGCTGAACCCCAAACCCCACCACACATCCAGTTTGCAGAAAAGTGAGGACAAACCTCAAATCCCTGTCCTGGTTATATTTTACTAAACAGTACAGTTTACAAACAATTAACATTAACAGCCATTTACAGAGAAACAGCAATTTACAAGGAAGAGAAGGAAGCCAGGCCCCAAAACCCAGCATTCAGCCAGTTTCCAGGGAAATGCAGACAAATCTCAAATCCCTCTCCTGGTTATAATTAATTTTAATTTTTAAACTGAGGAGATCCTAAATCACCTGTTAATTTTATTTTTATGTTTATTTCCCATAGAGTGGGAGGAAACTATCGTAATTTTCTCCTGGTTATATTTTTTTCTTCTGGTTATATATGTTTTTCCTAACCCCGACACTACCGTCTAACTGCGGCAATACTTATTTTCCTCCTAGTTATATGTTTTTTTCTGACCCACTGACCCCTGCCCCCTGAACCCTGAACCCTGAATCATAATTCTTTGAGATGCATCTTTCGTTCTTATCTCATTCCATTTCCTTGGACTTCATCACCAATCTCTCTGTCATCTAACCTCACCTGCCTTCCACCCTAGTGGACATTTTCTTCTGTTCTTTTTACACTGTCCTCCTGTTTTACTTCCTGAGAACCAGCCTGTTAGAGAATCAAGGGAATAGGTCAGGAATTAAAGGTAAGGTCAGTGAACGAGAAACTCTATCGCTCACTCTTTTGCCATATTCTTCTTATTTTAGCCACAACCTTTGAAATCAGCGGTGAGAATACAATCATAGCTCTGTGAATAGTATTCTTAGGGCTTCATACAACAGTAAAAATGAAAGATGTGCCCTTGATTAAAAAAAAAGGAACAGGCAATAAACAAGCTGTTAGAAATCCATAAAGGAGAGTCTAACCTTATATACCAGTACCATCAGTGCTGCCAAATCACTGAATATATTCAAGAAAGAATAGGTTTTTTTTTAGATTTAAAAGAATCAAGGGATTTGGGGAGAAAATGGGAATATGGCATTGAAATAGATGATCTGCCATGATCATATTGAATTACAGTGGCGTGGTGGCTCAGTGGTTAGTACTGCTGACTCACGGTGTCAGGGACCCAGGTTCGATTCTGACCTTGAGCAACTTTCTGTCTGCTTCCTGGGTGAATGTGTGAACTCCACACAGACTGTTGCCCAAGGCCAGAAACCCATGTCTGCGTGGATTTCCTCCAGGTGCTCCAGTTTCCTCCCACAGTCCAAAGATGTCCAGGTTAGGTGGAACGGCCATGCTATATTATCCCATTGTGTCCAGGATTGTGCACGTTAGGTGGGCTGGCTATGTTAAAGGTGCGGTTGCAGCGGTAGGGTAGCGGAGTGGATTTGGGTGGGATGATCTTCAGAGGGTCAGTTGGACTTGATGGGTCTAATGGTCTCTTTCAGTGCTGGAGAGCAGGCAGAGCAGGCTTGAAGGGATCCATTCATGGAACAAAATAAAAGACAATCTTACTTTGTTGAAGAATCAGATAATTTAAAACGAAGCTACCTGCCACGTACCTGCTGATCCCATAGGATTCCTCATCTGAATAGAATTCTGTGTACCACCACTCAGCTTCTGGGTTTGCTAGAATCTGGACTTTTAACTTTCTGCTGCTAGAAATCTTGGCATTAGAGTGGAACTGTCACAGAATCAGACAGGATAGAAGGGGCTCACTTGATCCATTGTGTTGGTGCTGGCTCTTTAAAAGAGATATCCAATTAAACTCACTCCCTTGATCCTCGACCTAACCCTTCAATACTTTAACTGTAAAGTATTTATCCAGTTCTCGTCTTTCCATGTCCCCTTTGCCCAGTATTCTCTTATCTCCAAACAGGACTGCTCTGAGTTCAACTTTTCCGTGAAGGTTTTGACTAATGTTGCTTTCACCACCGTTCCCCGCAGTGGATTTGAGACTGAACTACATAAAAAAAATTATTCCCCTGACATTTTTGCCAATTATCTTAAATCTATGCCCTCTGGTTACCAGCAGAAATGGTTTATCATTATCTACCCTCCGAAGGGCACTAATTTAAATAATTGGAGATGGGAGGAAAGTGAATCCCTCGTTCTCTAATTATTCAACTTAAGTGAAAGCAAAGGGAGACACATCGTCCTTGGGTTACAACAGAACCTAAGTTCATTTGTAAATTAGATCTTGCACAGCACAACATAACTTTATATTGCTACAGTGTTTTGAAGATAGGAAACGACTCTAAAAAGTGTTTCACTGGCAAATCATTATACATAATTTTATATTCGTGTCATCTGTGGTCAGCAAGGTTTTGGAAAGAATTCTGAGGGATAGGATTTATGACTATTTGGAAAAGCATAGCACGATTAAAAGCAGCCAGCATGGCTTTGTGAGGGGCAGATCATGCCTCACAAATTTTGATGAGTTCTTTGAGGAGATTACGAGACACATTGATGAAGGTCAGGCAGTGAATGTGGTATCTATGGACATCAGCAAGGCATTTGATAAGGTTCCCCATGGTAGGCTCATTCATAAAGTCAGGAAGTATGGGATACAGGGAGATTTGGATCTCTGGATTCAGAATTGTTTGGCTGGCAGAAGGAGAGAGTAGTTGTAGCTGAAAAATATTCTGTCTGGAGGTCAGTGGTCGGTGGTGTCCTGCAGGGCTTCTGCTCTTCATAGTTTGATAAATTATTTGGATGACGAGGTTGATGGTTGGGTTAGTAAATTTGCCGATGACACAAGGGTTGGAGGTACCATTGATAGTACCGAGGGCTATTGTAGGCTGCAGCACAACATTGACAGGATGCAGAGCTGGGCTGAAGAATAGCAGGTGGAGTTCAACCTAGATAAATGTGAAATGATGCATTTTGGAAGGTCGAACTCGAATGCTGAATATAGGATTAAAGACAGGATTCTTGGCAGTGTGAAGAACAGTGGGATCTTCCTCAAAGTTGTCACCCAAGTGGATAGGGATGTTAAGAAAGCATATGGTGTTTTGGCTTTCATTAGCAGGGGGATCGAGTTTAAGAGCCGTGAGGTTTTGCTGCAGCTCTACAAATCTCTGGTGAGATCACACTTGGAATATTGTGTCCAGTTCTGGTCACCCTACTATCGGAAAGATGCAGGCGCTTTAGAGAGGGTGCAAAGAATGCTGCCTGGACTGGAGGGCTTGTCTTCCGAAGAGAGGTTGACTAAGCTCGGACTTTTCTTTCTGGAGAGAAGGAGGAAGAGAGGTGACCTGATCGAGGTGTACAAGATAATGAGAGGCATGGATAGAGTTGGTAGCCAGAGACCTTTCCCCAGGGCAGGTTTGACTGTTACAAGAAGTCATACTTTGAAGCTGTTAGGAGGAAGGTATAGAGGAGACGTCAGAGGTAGGTTCTTTACGCAGAGAGTTGTGAATGCATGGAATGCATTGCCAGCGGTGGTGGTGGAAGCAGAGTCATTTGGGACACTTAAGCGACTGCTGGACATGCACATGGATAGCAGTGAGTTGAGGGCTGCGTAGGTTAGGGTATTTTATTTTAGTTAGGAATAATCCATGGCACAACTTCATAGGCTGAAGGGCCTGTTCTCTGCTGTACTTTTCCATGTTCTATGTTCTATTAGAACAGATCCAACTTAAGCTTGGTCAAAGAGAGGTCCGTTTTAAGGAAAACCTTGAAAGAAAAGAGAGAGTAGAAGAGGCAAAGAGCTTTAAAGAGAGACTTCCAGAGCTAAGGCTACAGGTTGGTGACACGGCTCCAAATGATGAAGTAGGAGATTAGTTATGAAAATTAAAGCTCATGGTATCAAAAATCCACACTGATGTGGACAGAGAACTGGTTGGCAGGCAGGAAGCAGAGAATTGGAATAAATGAGTCATTTTTAGTGATGATTGAGATACCACAGGCTTCAGTGCTGGGACCCCAGCTGTTCACAATGTGCGTTAATGATTTGGATGACGGAATTGAATGCAATATCTCCACATTTGCAGACAGCACTAAGCTGGGTGGCAGTGTGTGCTGTGAGGAAGATGCTAAAAGGCTGCAGGGTGACTTGGACAGGCGGGCTGAGTGGGCAAATACTTGGCAAATGCAACATAATGTGGATAAATGTGAGATTATCTACTTTGGTCAGAAAAACAGGGAGGTAGATTATTATCTCAACGGGGGCAGTTTAGGAAAAGGTGAGGTGCAACAAGGCCTGGGTGTCATGGTGGAACAGTCGCTGAAGGTTGGCATGTAGATACAGCAGGCTGTGAGGAAAGCTAACAGTTGGCTGGCCTTCATAGTGAGAGGAATTGATTATTGGAGTAAAGATGTCTTGCTGCAGTATACAGGGCCCTGGTGAGGCCACACCTTGAGTATTGTGTGCAGTGTTGGTCTCCTAGTCTGAGGAAGGACCTTCTTTCTAATGAGGGAGTCCAGTGAAGATTCACCAGACTGATTTACAGGATGGCAGACTGACAAGTGAGGAAAGGCTGGATTTGTATTTGCTGAAGTTTAGGATAAGGAGGTTGGGGGGGATTTCATTGAAACATATAAAATCCTAATAGGACAGGACAGGGTGGATGTGGGAAGAATGATCCCGATGTTGAAGAAGCCCAGAACGAGGGGTCACGGTCTAAGAATAAGAAGTAAGCCATTCAGGACTGAGATGAAGAAGAGTTTCTTCACTCAGAGAGTTGTGAACCTGTGGAATTCTCTCCCACAGGAAGCTGTTGGGGCCAGTACATTAGATAATTCAAGAAGGAGCTGGGTGTGGCCCTTGCAGATAAAAGGTTCAAGGGGTATGGGGAGAGGGCAGGAGTGGGAAATTGCATAATCAGTGAAAATAGCTTATAAATCCCAAGTGTGGAAACAAGCTGTTTAACCCAACAAGGCCACACTGACTCTCTGAACACCATCCCACCCAGACCTACCTCCCTGACACCCTAATGTAATGGATAATACACCTAGTCTGCAACTGAAGAAGGGTTAATACCCAAAACATTGACTTCTCCCTCTCCTGATGCTGCCTAGCTTGCTGTGTTCTTCCAGCCTCCTGTTTGTCTACTGTCCTCCTGACCTGGTCTGGTATATGGTACATGTGGCTTCAGTGTCACAGCAATATGATTGAGTCAACTGCCCTCCGACCAATTACGGTTGGACAATAAGTGTGGTCCAGCCAATGATATCTACATCCCCTGAATGAATTAACAAAAACAAATCACAGATTGTACTTCCTAAATCTGCTTTGGTTTTCAGAATTACATTGTGATCAACTTGATGCAACATGAATGCACTAAGTAGCATCAAATAATTCCTTGCATTCAATTAATTACTTTATTTTTCTGCTATTCTGGAGCCAACTATAATACTTGTGCATGTTAATATTCTGTTAATTATATTGCTAAAGTTAGGGATAAACAGAGGGGGAGAAATGATGAATTAAGTATCTTGAACAGGGACTGCTTATTAGCCATACAGACATACGATGGCATTCCATTCTGCCATTGAAAGGAGATGGTGGCTCCGAGTGACATGCTCTCCACATGGAAGAACTCCTCTGTCCTGTCAGGGAACTGCTACGAATTGCTGTATGCAACAATCCCGTACCACAGGGTGATGAAGATAGTTTCTGCATTTCATGGCCACCTGATATTTTTATGGCCTTTGTTATAACCCTGACTCTATTTTCATTATGTTTTTATTTTTATTGTTTTGGCAATTTCAATTTGGAGCTGTGGACTGGGAATTGTGAACTGAAGGTGACCTGTGGGCTTTGGGATAAAATGAGACCAAATGAGATTTTGTTTGTTTGTGAATCCAGACGTGGAGGTTATTTGCAGGATATTCTTGATAGAAAAAGAGATTCCTCTAGCCACAGGGACCCTGGGAAGAGTATTGTATTTAAACAGATAGCAACAGTTGGCTATAAGCAAGGTCAGTACCTAGGAATTGGTTCCATCAAGTCTGGAAAAGACCTTACATTCAAGCAGATGGCTTGAATGGAAATGGAGGCCAAAGAAAGAGGCAGTTTATCTACAAGGACAGGCCCATAGTTGAAGATGATTTTTTTTAACTGTGTCTTCTGTCAAGATGAGTTTGGTGTTGGTGACACAACATAAAGATTTGAAAACTCCCTGTCTAGTCTCCCACATCAGCTTTCAGAAGCCCAGAAATTAGAAAGATGAGTTGGAAGTATTACTGAAGAGGTGACCTTGTTCGATGTTTCCAGAAAAGCAACCAATTCCCTATCTATGCCTATGAAAAAGTGCATCATGAAAATCATTTAAGTAATCTGACCAGGAGATAACAAGGACTGTGGATGCTGGAAGTCAGACTTGACAAAATGTGGAGCTGGAAAAGGGGGACTTCATCCCAGTTGTGATGAAGGGTCCTGACCCGAAATGTTGACTTTCCTGCTGCTCTGGTGCTGTCCGGCCTGCTGTGCCTTTCCAGCTCCATATTTTATCGACAAAGTAATCTGAACAGTTTTGTTATTTTATTTATCCCAGATCAAACCACCACCAGTTTTCTCCCTCTTGTGAGAGAGCAGCCCTCTGATCTGGCAGGATTATAATGACTTAACCCTTTTGTAGCATTTGTGCTTTGGTTCAGCCTTTAAGGCTCATACATTAGTTAACTATATTTATTTTTAGTTCATTCAAAAAAAATGGGTGTGCTGGGTGTGGCACTACTACTGAGCCAAAAGATCAGGCTTCAAGCTCTACCTACCCCAGAGGCATATTCTGGTATTTCGGAACAGATTAATCAAAATAACAATGGAGGGAGCACTGGTACCCAAGGGGTCGGTAGGTCAGAGACAGAGATCAGTACTGTTAAGCAAACCTACAATCAAGAAAATAATCTGTGCCTTGTTTCACATTTCATCATCCTTAATGATGGCTCAGCTGTTAAAGTAATGGGAAAATCCATCATCATCATCTCTATTTGGCTTGAATCCAATTCACAATGCATGGAGTTCCTTCACACCCACTGAGGTTTTATTTTGTTTCTTTTTTTAAGTTAGGCCTCTTTAGAGAATAATTGGAAGTCAGTTGCATTCATTTTTTTAAAAAATATCATTCCCTACTGACCTTTTATGAAGTCTTCAAATGGGCCTTAAAAATGTGGTGCCATGAAAAGTTAAAAATGGTTGAGTTATATATATGTCGAATAAACAAGTCAATAATTCTTGGACTCCAATCTAAATGCGTAACCATATGGATTGTGTGGTCACAGTGCTAGGATACACTTAGAGCTGAAGATGGGAATCAGCAATAATGCTTTATATCCTTTTCCATCCAGATTACTGATTATAACCTGGATAATGGTGCAATCTGGAATTGCACATGTAGCATAGAGTCATAGAGTCATACAGCATGGAAACAGAGCCTTCAGTCCAACTCATCCATGCCGACCAAATTTCCCAAACTAAATTAGTCTCACTTGCCTGTATTTGGCCCATATCCCTCTAAACCATTCCTATGCATGTACCTTTGTCAATGTCATCTATATGTTGCAACTGTACCTGCGTCTATCACTTTCTCTGGCAGACCATTCCACGTACAAACCACTCTCTGCATGAAAAGGTCACATGTCAGGTCCCTTTTAAATCTTTCCTGTCTTACCATAAAAATATGCCCTCTCATTTTCAATTCACCTGCTCTAGGGTAAAGACCATGACTATTCACCTTACATATGCCTCTCATGATTATGTAAACCTCGATAAAATCAACTCTAAACTTCCTAGATTCCAGTGAAAAAAGCTCCAGCCTATCCAGCATCTCCTTATCACTCAAACCTTTGATTCCCAGTAATATCCTTGTAAATGTTTCTGCATCCTCTCTAATTTAATAATACCATTTCTATAGTAGGGCGACCAGAACTGTATGCAGTACTCCAAAAGTGACCTCGGCTGAAAATGTGTTGCTGGTTAAAGCACAGCAGGCACCAACATTTTGCACAACTTCAACTAGATGTCCCAACTCCTATACTCAATTCAAACAGAGATTAAAAGTCACGTTGTGTTCCAAGGAACAACATTGGTTCCAGCCAGGAATCCAACAGCTCACTGGGTCTAAACCAAAAACATGACACAAAACAGAAGTAAAATGGCACATTGGTCATGAAATTAATGGCTGTACACAGCAAAATTGTGTCAAAAACATTGTGAGATATCTGCATCTTAAGAACTGTGATGGCACAGAGACAGGTGGCCAAATCAAATCAGCCTCTCTGTCCTTGAATGTATAGCACAGTAAAATTAAAATATTCAATGATCCTCAAAATTGACCCCAATGGTTCTTAACCGAAGGTTTTCTGTAATTTGTACCAGACTTTGTGAACAACCAGACACCAGGCTCACAGCATAAACAAAAGAATTAACTATGTTATTATTAACACTGCAGCTTTAGTAGACCAAAGTTAAGCCACAAAGCAGTCTATTTAATATCCAAGTTTTAATCACATCTCTCCTTCATTCTAGATGCCACTCGCACACAAAGACAGACAGATAAACAGACACAGTTAAGGAATAAATCAAAAGGAGAAAAATAAATGGGATGTAACTGGATATATCACTTAAGCAAAATCCACAATTGGTAACCTCAGTATCTGAAGATATTGATCTTCAGTAGGCTCTGCTGAATATTCACTTAATTCTTATAACTGTGTTTCTATTGTCTGAAACATTCAGATAGAAAAACCAAGGAGCAACCAAACCTTGAACCCGTAGCTTTGTGGGCACAATCATTCTGATCGCAAAATAGGTTCAAAAAGCAGTTCAAACTTTGGCCTCTCTTAGTTACATGGGCTATCTTCCCATGAGATACCCAATTAACATCCAATACCTGACACCTGCTTGAACATAAGGCCTCTCTGGAGGTGAAGCATCCATTGAGCACTTCATAACAAGGAACATGCTGCAAATAATTTACATGCCTTGCCTCATAAGCTAAAAAATGGCTTGTGGAAAATATGTCAGAAATATAGATCAGTAATCTCAGACTAGCTTCCCTCCCACTGAATGTGCTGAATTTGTTTTCCCCATTCATCACATGCCAACAGATTTGTCCCTTTTTCTCCATTCCCAAGTTAAATGCCATGCTTCCAGCTTCCCCTACTATTGACCATGTTCATTGATATTCTGGAAATGGCCTGTCTTATAATTTGCTTGAAAATAGAAAGAAGACCGAATGACCAAATTGACAAAGAAAGGAGTTACGGTTTATGAAGGAACAGGCAGGAAAGTGGAGTTTGTTGTGCTGTATCTCAGAGCTTAATTTGCAGTATACCTTTAAGAGGGTTGTTAATACAATAACATCATTGTATCATAGCACGTGATCTGACCTCCGTAAACTCCACCTTGAGTCAAGCCACTTGAAGCACAGTTAAAAATCACACAACACCAGGTTATAGTCCAACAGGTTTAATTGGAAGTACACTAGCTTTTGGAGTGACGCTCCTTAATCAGGTGATGTGACAACCACCTGATGAAGGAGCGTCGCTCTGAAAGCTAGTGTCCTTCCAATTAAACCTGTTGGACTATAACCTGGTGTTGTGTGATTTTTAACTGTGTACACCCCAGTCCAACACCGGCATCTCCAAATCATCACTTGACGCATGTCATGCTGGTTTGCAATTGAATAGTTCCCTATTAGCCAGACACTGAAGTGCCTGTGTTTGTTGTATAACTAAATATCAGGAGCTGTAATATATGTCTGTTGAATCATTGAATACCATATTACCCTGATGAAGGGCTTTTGCCCGAAACATCGATTCTCCTGCTCCTCGGTTGCTGCCCGACCTGCTGTGCTTTTCCAGCATCACTCTAATCTTGATGTTGATCTCTAGCATCTGCGGTTTTCACTGTCACGATACTACCCTCGTCTTGTTATGGGAGCTGGCAAAAGCTTTGCTGCTTCAGGTACAAGTAGTCTGCTGGAGGTAAGGGTCAGATCAAGTTGGCTGTTCACAGTTAAAGTCACTGTCAGATCAACCACAATCTTATCAAATGGCAGAGCAGGTTCAAGGGGCCAAATGGCCTACTCCTCTTTATTTCTAAGTTCTTATGTATATTCATATCGGAGATAAAGATCAATGACTGCGCCATTTACAATAAGGTGTTCATCTTGATCTGTGCAGGATTCCGAGCATAGAGATGAAACAAAGCCAGCTGTGAATCAGATATGATTATATTTGGACAGTCAGAGGTCTGACATCCCACTTCTACGTTTAATATTAGCAAACAACTGATAAAGGCATTTGTGCTGACACTTCTTAACATTTATAAAAAATAGGGCATTGAGTCATAAAAATCAGTAGCTCTGACCTTGACAATATGTCCTTTAACTTGGTGATTTGGTTATTCAGAATGCTGAAATCTGAGTCTGAACACACAAATGATTCAAACCTTCTAGGGTTATTAAAGATAATTTTATTCTTACTGGAAGAGGTGAAATTAGAATGCAGATGTGATAACTCCAGGTCTCAGCACTTTAGATCACAGGGAAGGTTGGAAAATAAGATGTGAGTGAGGCATTTAACCAGACCTGCATCTCCGCAAAACGAAATGGAAGATTAATTAGCCACAAAGACGATCGATTTGGAAGATTCGTTCTCCTTCACAATTTAGACTGCTCTATAGACACAAATAGTGGTTAACTGCTGGAAAATGAGTTCTTAGAATTATTTGTTCGCGGTAAAGATTGAAAGTTAAATTGGTAGGAAAGGACAGAGATGAATGGATATCAGACAGAACAAAGCATCCATGGAACACTATTTCTGGAAATTTTTGTTCGGTAATTCTTTTAAAATTTTGCCATTAGAGAGAAATGTCTCACAACAATATGTAGTTTGAAGTTTTATCTGCAATTAATTACTCTCCCCAGGCAATAGAAGAGGACTGAGCAGTCAAACTTGTCGATTTCTGTTGAGAGAACAAGTTCACAGTATGTGCCAATATTATTTGAGAGGAATCCTGTTCCACTAATGCTAAAGGATATGGAAGATATAGACTGTCGGGACATAGATGGTGACATCTTGCAAAATGTCCAGGTTACGGAGGAGGAAGTGCTGGATGTTGAAACTGTTAAAGGTGGATAAATCCCCAGGACCTGATTAGGTGTACCCGAGGACTCTGTGGGAAGCTAGAGAAGTGATTGCTGGGCCTCTTGCTGAGATATTTGTATCATCGATAGTCACAGGTGAGGTGCCGGAAAACTGGAGGTTGGCAAATGTGGTGCCACTGTTTAAGAAGGGCAGCAAAGACAAGCCAGGGAACTATAGACCGGTGAGCCTGACCTCGGTGGTGGGCAAGTTGTTGGAGGGAATCCTGAGGGATAGGATGTACATGCATTTGGAAAGGGAAGGACTGATTAGGGATAGTCAACATGGCTTTGTGCGTGGGAAATCATGTCTCACAAACTTGATTGAGTTTTTTGAAGAAGGAACAAAGAAGATTGATGAGGGCACTGCAGTAGATGTGATCTATATGGACTTCAGTAAGGCGTTCGACAAGGTTCCCCATGGGACACTAATTAGCAAGGTTAGATCTCATGGAATACAGGGAGAACTAGCCATTTGGATACAGAACTGGCTCAAAGGTAGAAGACAGAGGGTAGTAGTGGAGGGTTGTTTTCAGATTGGAGCCCGTGACCAGTGGAGTGCCACAAGGATCGGTGCTGGGTCCTCTACTTTTTGTCATTTACATAAATTATTTGGAAGTGAGCATAAGAGATACAGTTAGTAAGTTTTCAGATGACACCAAAATTGGAGGTGCCGTGGACAGCGAAGAGGGTTATCTCAAATTACAACAGGATCAGGACCAGATGGGCCAATAGGCTGAGAAGTGACAGGTGGAGTTTAGTTCAGATAAATGTGAGGTGCTGCATTTTGGGAAAGCAAATCTTAGGAGGACTTATACACTTAATGGTAAGGTCCTAGAGAGTGTTGCTGAACAAAGAAACCTTAGAGTGCAGGTTCATATCTCCTTGAAAGTGGAGTCACAGGTAGATAGGATAGTGAAGAAGGCATTTGGTATGCTTTCCTTTATTCGTCAGAGTATTGAGTACAGGAGTTGGGAGGTCATGTTGCGGCTGTACAGGGCATTGGTTAGGCCACTGTTGGAATATTGCGTGCAATTCTGGTCTCCTTCCTATCGGAAAGATGTTGTGAAACTTGAAATGGTTCAGAAAATATTTACAAGGATGTTGCCAGGGTTGGAGGATCTGAGCTACAGGGAGAGGCTGAACAGGCTGGGGCTGTTTTCTCTGGAGAGTTGGAGGCTGAGGGGTGACCTCATAGAGGTTTACAAAATTATGAGGGGCATGGATAGGGTAAATAGGCAAAGTCTTTTCCCTGGGGTCGGGATGTCCAGAACTAGAGGTCAAAGGTTTAGGATGAGAGGGGAATGATATAAAAGAGACCTAAGGGGCAAATTTTTGTCGCAGAGGGTGGTACATGTATGGAATGAGCTGCCAGTGGATGTGGTGGAGGCTGGTACAATTGCAACATTTAAGAGGCATTTGGATGGGTATATGAATAGGAAGGGTTTGGAGGGATATGGGCCGGGTGCTAACAGGTGGGACTAGATTGGGTTGGGATATCTGGTCGGCATGGACAGTTTCCATGCTGTACATCTCTATGACTCTAAAAGATAACTCCTCTTTTGTTGTATTCTAATACTGCATTAGTGTTTTATTGGTGTTTATATGCTTAGACACATGTGCATGTGTATATATGTTTGCCCATATGTGTGCTTGTGTGCGTGTCTGTGCATCTAAGTGTGTGTGTGTGTGTGTGTGTGTGTGTGTGGGGGGGGGGGGGGGGGGGGGGGGGTGTGTGTGTGTGTCTTTGCATCTGTGTGTGTTTGTGTGTGTGTGTGTCTGTGTGTGTGTTTGGTGTGTGCCTGTCTGAGAGAATCTTTTCTGCACTGTCTTCAGTAGCATCACATCCTTCCTAAATTACAGTACCCAGGCAGGATGCAATACTCCAGCCTTGGCTGAACTAGACGAGAGTAACATGGTATTGAATGATTCAACAGACATATATTACAGCTCCTGATATCTACAGAACCTCCTCGCTCTTAGACTCTATATCTTGATCAATGAAGCCTTGGTTATGACATATTTTAATAGCAGGTTTCTCGACAGATTTTTCTGCCTTCAATAATCTATACAACCTTTGAATAGCTGCACCCTTTAGGTAGTAATATCGCTCCAAGATTTTCCCACTGTTATAAATCGGTACAAACCCCTCAAAACATGGAGAAAGTCGGGGAAAGTGAGCACTGCAGATGCTGGAGAGTCAGGACAAAATATATAGTGCTGGAAAAGTAGCTCAGGCAGCAGCAGAATCAGTATTTCAGGCATAAGTCAAGGAGATCTCCCAGATCCTAGCATTTTCTTATTTTAAAGGCTAGTGTCAGGCATTGCATCCTAAAGAAGGGTTACACCCGAAACATAGACTTGTCCACCTCCTGATGCTGCCTGACTTGCTGTACTCCTGCCTGTCTACCTTGCATTCTGGATGCAATTCAATTTGTCAAATTACCAGGCTTGACGCAAAGCACACTTCATTCATACACTATGGTTAAAATGGCAAGAAACAAAGATAAAAGAATTGGTTTAATTGTAACCCAATGGAAATACTTAGCAAAATAATAAATTACTCAGTAACTGTTTCAGTATAGTAACATCCCATGCGCACACTCTTGCCAAAAGCAAATTCACTAAGATAGATTGTCTCACATGCAATTGTGGAAGCAGGGAGACCACCCCAGCTTTTAGCTGTAGCAAAGCGAAGGAGAGGGAGAGAGAGAGAAATGTAAAAGATTTCATAATCTCAGCAGCTACTAAAAGCTAAAGCTAAAACTCCCAGTTCTATGGAAGCTGATTCAGGCTGCTTTTTTTGTTCCAACTTTTAAAAACAAAATCCAAAGCCTCAGAAGCGGCTTACTTTGTTGGCTTGAAGCAGGTGACTTGGTATCTCTGCCTCAACCTCTCTTCATTAAAAAGGGACAAAATATATCCCTTAAAGCCATTGATCAAAATGAGTCAATCCCCATTTCTCTGTGATTGAATTTCATCTGCCGCCAGCCACTGATTCCAACTTGTCAATTCTGTTTTAAGATCCACATTATCTTCCTTATTCTCTACAGGTTTGTATCAGCCACACACTTTGAAAAAATGCCTTGCACATTCAGACTTAGGGTATTCATACATATCAGGAAAAGGAAAAGACGCTGACAGTGACTCTGAGGGAACTCCATTCACGTTTTCCTTCAGATTGAAATAAATATCCATTTCCTAATTCCCTGCTTCCTGTCACTCAGACAATTCCATATCAATCTTGCTAATATCCTTATTTACTCCAGGAAACGAATACCAGCAATGACTGTCTAGATATTGGGGGAGAGGGATAGGGGGCATCCATTCAAATAATGGGCCTGGGCAGGAAGGTGGAAACCTCAGTGACAGCTATGAGCAGCACAGATGAGGGAATTGTGGTGCAATGGAAATTTTACTGGACCAGTAATCTAGAGACCAGGTTAATGATCTCAGGACATCGGCTCAAAACCCCGCATGGCAACTGGAAGGATTTAAATCCAATCAATGAATCCAAGAGTGAAAGCTTATCAGTAATCACTGCTGTGAAAACACCAACTTCTTTTATTAGATATAGGCTTTATGTCTGGTCAGACTGCATTTGGAGTCTTGGGAGCTGGAAGGACAAGCTGGTCTTGAAGGGGGTCCAGAGGAGGTTTGCAATAATGATCCCAGGGATAAAGGGCTTGTCAAATGAGCAGCAATTGAAGACCCTGGGTGTGTATTGATAGAGTTTGAAAGGATGAGGGAGGATCCAATAGAATACTGAGAGGCCTGGATTGAGTGGATGTGGGGAAGATGTTTCCACTAACATGACAGACGAAGATGCGAGCATTAGAGTGACTGGATGACCCTTTGTGGTTACAATGAGTTTGTGGAATTCTTATGGAGTAGATTACAGGTTCTGGCACTCCGACAGCTGCAGGTAACTCATCCAATTTCTAGAAACCCTGGTACTGAGCTTGCCCTGTCTTTTTTTTAGATTAGATTACTTTTAGATTAGATTAGATTAGATTAGATTACTTACAGTGTGGAAACAGGCCCTTCGGCCCAACAAGTCCACACCGACCCGCCAAAGCGCAACCCACCCATACCCCTACATTTACCCCTTACCTAACACTACGGGCAATTTAGCATGGCCAATTCACCTAACCCGCACATCTTTGGACTGTGGGAGGAAACCGGACCACCCGGAGGAAACCCACGCAAACACGGGGAGAACGTGCAAACTCCACACAGTCAGTCGCCTGAGTCGTGAAATGAACCCGGGTCTCAGGCGCTGTGAGGCAGCAGTGCTAACCACTGTGCCACCGTGCTGCCCGTCTTCTATCTCTCTCCCCCTCTCTCCAGCTACTATTTCGGGGAGGTGATGGTATGGTGGTAATATCAGTAGACCAGAATGTCAGGCTCCTGTTCTGGAGATATGGGCTTGAAACCTGTCATAGCCAAGGGTGAAATGTTAACCTAATATTTAGACATGGACTTGTAATGGCAATTGCTGGAAAATGGGATTTAAAAAGTTAATGATTGTTCCTGAAGGGTGCAGATTCAATGGGCTGAAGGGCTTTTTCTGTGCTGTAAGTCTCTATGGCTCTACGATTCCCTATGAAATCCTGATGCAGCCAGACTCTCCACACTTTTCACCTCCCGCTGTGCCAAGTAATAGTGATCCTGAGCCCTAATACCTTTTGTCTGCACCTCTCTCCCACTGCCTGGCGATCCAAGTGGATTGGGTGGGTGACTCCCATCTTTCGATAACACCCCCTTGATGACCCTAGCTGCTGCCCTTGGACACTGTGTCCAGATTTCACCTCTCAGTCCACCTACTCAAATCCTTTCTCTTTCCTTCTCATGAATGTTTCCACTCCAAGACCTACCCCTCCAAAGCTGAGGCATCAACCATGCTTCCACCTTGGAATGTTTGGTAATCCAATGGTCTGTGCCCACAATGTGCCACATGCTAAATCCGGACAGCAACACTTAATTCTGTTCACAAGTATGTGATTTCGGGTTAACAATCTCAGGTACTGAGTCGGTTGACACCTGTGTGTGGCATCATTGCCAGGCAGCCTCCTCACTGCCAACGTTCATCAGCCTTTGCTTCCTGATATTCAACCAGCTGACAGACATTCACTTTGCCCACTCCACATTCCACGGCACACCCACCACAGTTCCCAATCCCAAGACTGTATTCGATATCCCCTGTGTGTGTGTTTGTGTGTGAATGAGTTCTGTATGTGTCGATCTGCCTTCAGACACTGGGTATTTGTGTGTTTATATTTATGTCTGTGTGTTTGTGTATCATTGTGTGTTTGTCTCTGTGTATCTCTGTGTGGGTGACTTTGTGAGTTTGTGTTTGTCTATGCGTCTTTGTGTGTTTGTCTGCCTGTGTATTTCTATGTGCCTGTGCCTGTCTGTGTCTCTGTGTTTTTGTCTGTTTGTGGTTTTTTGTGTGTTTATGTCTGCCTGAATATTTGTGTCCATCTGTATGACTTTGTGTACTCATGTCTGTCTATGTCTCTCTGTGTTAGTGACAGTGTCACTGTGTGTTTTTTGTCTGTCTGTGTATTTCTGTATTTTTGCGTCTGCCTATGAGTCTCCACGAGTTTGTCTCTGTGTGTCTTTGTGTTTGTGTCTCTCTGTGTCTCAGAGTGTTTGTGTTTGTTAGTGAGTTTTTGTGTGTTTATAGTGTCTATGTGACTTTGTGTGGTCATGTATATCTGTATGATTTTGTGTGTTTATTTTGGCTGTATGACTTTGTGTGTGTGTCTCTCTCTCTCTGTCTCAGTATGTGTGTCTGTTTGTGTGTCTTGTCTGTTTGCCTCTGTCTTTATGTTGGTTTGTGTTTGTGTGTTTGTGAGTCTCTGTACATTGTGTCTGTGGGTTTTTGTGTATTTATGTTGCCTGTGTGACTTTGTGCCTGTCTGTATATCTCCATGTATTTGTGTCTGTTTGGGAGTTTTATGAATTTACATTCGTCTGTGTGTCTTTCTGTTTTTGTTGTCTGTGTGTCTCTGTGTGTTTGAGTCTATCTGTGTGCTTCTGTATCTGTCCGTATGTCTCTGTGTGTTTGTATGCATTTGTCTCTCTCCGTGTGTGTGTGTGTGTGTGTGTGTCTGTATCTGTGTGTGTCTATATTTGTGTGTGTGTGTGTACCTGTCCGCGTCTCTGTATACCTGTGCTTGTTTATGTATCTGTTTGTGTGTTTGCAAATGTCTGACTGTCTGCATGCATGTCTTCAAAACAGGAAAGTGCAAAACATACATACAGAAGATAAATGGAAATTAGAATAGTGTGCATGAGTTAAAAAGTTGTGTGACATGGTGGCACAATGGTTAGCATTGCCACCCCAGAGTTTCAGGGACCCAGGTTCAATTCCAACCTTGGGTGGATGTCTGCTTGGATTTATATGCTCTTATATGTGTCTGTGTGAGTTTCCTTCTACTATCTTAAGGTGTGCAGGTTAGGTGGATTGGCCGTGGGAAATTGCCCCATACTGTCCAGGATATGCGGCTGGATAGGTCAGCCATGCTAAATGCGGGATAACCCAGTGGGACAATCAATGCCGACTTGATGGACCAAATGGCCTCTTTCTCACCATAGGAATTGTGCAAGAGAGAGAGGGAGAGATGCAAACATGACACACATTGAGCTACTTAGGGCCTGCCAATAACATTTCAATTTAGATCTGCATTTGGTTTAATAGATAGCTTCTCCTGAAGATTGGAATGCTATGTTAAAAGCAACAGCCTAAGGAGTTCCAGGCTAAAACCAATAATAAAAAAACCTCACCCAAAGACCTCTGCATTTACTCAGAGTGCTGAGCTGTTTATTGCTTTGAACACTTTGGGACCCCTAAGTTTCTGGCTTAATTAGATATCACAAATTCATTCTTATTTGTTGGTTGGAAATGTTTGCCCACAGGAAAAAATATACACGTCATTTTAAAATTCCTCTAGGTTCAGCTGATGCTTTATTGAGTGCAGCAAGCATTAGACTGAATTCCGAAGGTTGTTAAGGGTCACAGTTAAGCCCCAAAAGACATAATTCAACAGCAAAATACTGTTTGATTCAGCACATTTAATTCTCCTTTCATACAGCAACCTCCAAGTAGAAACAAAACACAATAATCCAGCCGTTAACTTGTCATCTGCATTGAAACATTGAGTCTTGCAGTACAGAAGCTGTTCAATACATCAGGTCTCTGAAAGAACTGTCCAATTATTTCCGACACCAATCCCCAACACTCCTCTGTACTTTTCCTATTCCCCTACCATTATTTTCCTTTTCAAGTGAGTACACAAATCCCTATTGCAAGTTCTTATTGAGTCTTCCTCCACTGCCATTTCCATGCAGTGCATTCTGAATCACAACAAATCTCTGGGTAAAAAAGGAGATACTTCCTCCTCTTCCCTCTCCCTTACCCCAACCCTAGTTTGTTTTTTTAGTACAATTTTAACTTTAAACTTTCCTGGTTATACATATGAGTTTACACCCAACAAGGTATTTCACCTGGTGTTCTCATATGTAACATAAAAAACTGAACATGCTTACCACAGTCTGGAAGATTCTAACAATGCTTATTGCAGCTAACTATTATGTATAAATATTATAATCCTTGGGCACTTAAGGGTGTGGGCTAATATTAAACTATTCATTTACATCAGAGGAGCATTGCACCAATAGAGTGTCATGCTTCTGAGGGAATATGGAGTCTGAGAACTTCATACCCTCAGGCCACATGCTATGAAGCAGTGATGATTTGGTAAAATTGTCTCTTAAAGGTATCCTGATGCACTGTCTGATGTACAAAAGATGCTGTCTCTATTCCACTGATAATAGCTTATCCTGGTTTATTAAGATTTTGTGAAATTTTGGATAAAGTTCCTACATCCTTACCTGTGTCAAAAAGAAGAATCTCAGCTTTTCAAATCTTTCCACATTACAGAAGCCTGCTCACTACTAAATCATTCCCATAAACGTCCTCAGTACTATCTTCAAGGGTTTGACATCTTTCTCAAAGTATGTTTCCCAGGATTGAACAAACTCTTCAGCTAAGGGTAATACAGTTTCTAGAATGATTTATTTACTTCCTTATTCTTGAGCTCTTGCCTTTGCTTAAGATTAGGTTACTTACAGTGTGGAAACAGGCCCTTCAACTCAACAAGTCCACATCGACCCTTCGAAGAGTAACCCACCCAGACCCATTTCCTTCTGACTAATGCACCTAACACTATGGGCAATTTAGCATGGCCAATTCACCTAACCTGCACATCTTTGGACTGTGGGAGGAAACCGGATCACCCAGAGGAAACCCATGCAGACACAGGGAGAATGTGCAAACTCCACACAGTCGCCCAAAGCTGGAATCGAACACGGGTCCCTGGTGCTGTGAGGCAGCAGTGCTACCCACTGAGCCACCATACCCCCCCTTAAAATACCTAAGGATTCCAGAAATTGTCTCGCTTCCAACTCAATTATAGGAGGTGCATTTATCAGATGTGCAAGATCTCCCATTAAAAGATGGCAATTTGATATGGTCATAAGTTGTAGGAGCAGAATTAGGCCATTCAGCCCATTGAACCTGCTCCATCATTCGATCATGGCTGATATGTTCATCACCCCCACCTTCCTGCCTTCTCCCCATAACCCTCAACTCATTACCAATTAAAGATCTGTCTAACTCCTCCTTAAATTTACTCACTGTCCCAGCATCCACTGCACTTTGGGGGTAGCAAATTCTACAAATTCACAACCCTCTGGGAGAAGTAATTCCTCCTCAACTCTGTTTTAAATTTGCTGCCCCTTATCCTAAGACTATAACCTCTTATCCTAGAATGCCCCACAAGAGAAAGTATCCATTCCATGGCTATTTTAACCACACCTTTTATCATCTTGAATGCCTCAATTTGATTTCCTCTTATTTGTCTAAATTCCAGAGAGTATAGGCCTAAACTGTTTAATCTTTCTTCATACGACAAACCCCTCATCTCTGGGATCAATCTCGTGAACCTCGCCTGAACTGCCTACAATGCCACAACATCTTTCCTCAAATACGGGGACTAAAACTGTGCACAATACTCCAGGTGAAGTCTTGCATTTCAAAGCAAAAGCTCCATGATCCGATTTCAATTAGATACATGGGACAAGGTACAAAATTATTGAATCACTGACAGACCAGCCACAGGGTTAATGGGACAGCAAGGGGAGCGGAGGACAGTGCAAATGACATGGAGGGGAGTGAAGGGTGGAGAGAATGGGAAGTATGTTGCTGAGGGGAGCAGAGAACAGTGAGAATGATGCTGTGGGGAGTGAGGATACTGGAGAATGGAGCAGTGAGTAAGGTAGCGAAGGGTGCAGAGAATGGGGTGTGGGTTGGCGAGGGGAGCAGAGAGCTGTGTGTGGAGACAGTGGAGAGCGTGGCGAAAAAGGGAGCAAAGAATTGGAGTTGGCAAGCAATGCTTGATCGTAGCAAAGGAGAATTAGGCATGGGGGGTGTTCTGACATCTGTTTCCAAAACACTGTAGATGCTCAATGAAAGCATCAAGAGCACTGACTTCCCATTTAACTACATTCACAGGAGATACACTAATATTTTATAACAGTCGAAGCCTGTTAAATTGTTCTGCCACCTTCAAAACATTGTGTAAATACACTGGGTAGTTTCTAACTCTTCAAACTTGGAGAATTTGATTTTAACTTGTGGGACATGGGCAACTCTGGTTGGGTCAGAATTCATTGCCCATCCCTAATTGCTTTTGATTGAGTTTGAATAGCAGCTTTTACCAAAATGTAATACTTAGTCCTTCGTTGATATTTACTGATTAATGTTTAATCTTTAAAAAATTAATTGGTATAATTATTCAAAACACTGCAACTGTTAAGATAAAAAAAAAAACATTTTTGTGATAATAGGGGTCACCTGGAAGTGATTTTTAACATTCATTCACAGGATTTGGATCTTGCTGCCTAGGCGAGCATTTATTGTGTTATAGCAGATGGTAAACCCCCTTAGCTAATTTGATCCAGCAACACAGAAAAGATTCACCCTGTGCTGTAATCTGTTAACATTCAAGAGGCAAAGAACTATCCCAAAAGTCACTATTTAAAGTAAAAGTTAACAACTTTATTCTTTTCGTTTCACTGAGAATATTAAAACTATTTACAACTGCTTTCTCTTAAACCTATCTTTTACCTTTCATTCAACAACCACTAGTCTGATTTTAAAAATCCTGATTACAATTTATGAAAAAAAGTCCCATTTCAAAACTCATCAGCTTTGCCAAATCATCTTTGAGGATTCTCTCCAGGTCGCTTGCGATGTTTTGCTTTGCAAACTTCTTCCATAGACAGGTACCTCTCAGAGACCTCTTAAACTAGCAGCCTACATTTGTTAGTCTTTCAAAACTGTCTGGTTTTATTCCCCAAAACACTGGGTAGTTTTATTGGTTTTAATATTATCAAATTTCTAAATTCAAACTTGATTGGAGTTTGGTATCTTGGGGCAAAATTTAAATTAATTGGCTGAATTTGAATTTGATTTTTGTCTCATGACAACCCATTCCACTGCTAGCTGTTTTGATGAAATGTTACATTGTTACATTGTTCAGAACACATTGTGCTGTGTCCAGCAGGCCTTGCTTGCTTGTTAACTCTTTTAAAGGTACAAGACCTTTATACATTCATATCAACTCCCTCCGAAGAAAAAATGAACCATCATAATGAAACAATGGCTTCATTTTTTTCCCCTCTATTCCTTATCTGAATGCCATGACATACAGATGACTTTAATCTAAGTTCATATTAACTTCTCCAATGTAAATATAAAACATTGAATAGATATCAATCTTATCTTTATCAATGAAAACCACAAAAACAAATCTGCAATTGCATTCTTACGACCTGCAAATGTATAATATGTAAATTAAAAGTCTGTAACATATGACTCCAATGAAATAGTCGCATATCCTTGTCATTAAAGTGTTCCAAGAATGTAAGAAACCTGAAATCCATGTACACAACCATCTCTGACACATTGTTCACGGCATACACATTAAAATGTTGTAAGGTCAATATCAAACTCAATGGTCCTTTTTTCTATCATGGAGTATTTCCTCTGCTGGATGTTGAGTTTCTTTGAAAGGTAACCACCTGACACTCAATCCCATTCTCATCATCCTGTAACAGTATAGCTTCAATTTTAATGTCATGAGCATCAATGGCAACTTTAAAAGGTTTTGAAAAGTTTGGTGTAGCTAAATCTGGTGTGGTGTTTAATATTGACTTGAAATGGTCGAATGCCTCTTTGCGTTATTCTGTCCACCGAAACTTTGTGTTCTTCTTCAGCAAATCGTTTAACACTGTTACTACACTGCTGAAGTTTGGAACAAACTTCCAATAGAATCCACTGAGTCCCAAAAATTAAAGCATCTCTTTCTTTGAGGTTGGTCAGGGAAATTCCTCGATGACCTTTGTCCTTGTGTTCTGTGGGGTCAAACTTCCATGACCGATGTTATGTTCCAAAAATGTCACCTCTGCTTTTGTGAATTCAGTTTTGTTTAAGTTCATCACCAGTTTTGCTTTTCATGGTCATTCAAAAAGCTCTGCTAACTGTATCATGTGATCTTTCCAGGACTTATACAAGATCATACATTATTCAAGTAGACTGTACAGTTTGTTAACCCAGCCACAACTCTGTTCAAGAGTCTTTGAAATGTGGCGGGTGCATCCTTCATTCCAAATGGCATCACTTTAAACTGACATTACCCATTTGGGGTTACAAACGCAGAAATTTCTTTCACCGTCTCAGCCAGTAACCATACAGTCAGTCGAACTTGGTGATGTAACTGGCTTGTCAAACTTTCTCGATATAGTCCTCCAATCTCGGTATTGGATATGAGTCCGATTTTGTAACTGTCTTAACATAGAACATAGAAAATAGAACTTTACAGCGTAGTACAGGCTCTTCGGCCCTCGATGTTGTGCTGACCTGCAGAATTAATCTGATACCCATTTATCCATATGTATGTCCAATGCCATTTAAATGCCCTTAATGTCGGTTAGTCTACTACTGTTGTAGGCAGGCTGTTCCACGCCCCTACTGCTCTCTGAGTAAAGAAACTACCCCTAATATGTGTCATAAAGCTATCAATCCTCAATTTAAAGATATGTCCCCTTGTGTTAGCTTTCACCAACAGAGGAAAAAGGTTTTCACTGTCTACCTGATCTAACCCTCTGATTATCTTATACATCTCAATTAAGTCCCCTCTCAATCTTGTTCTCTGCAATTAAAACAGTCTCAGTTTCCTCAGCGTTTCCTCGTAAGACCTTCCCTCCATACCAGGCAACATCCTAGTAAATCTCCTCTGATCCCTTTCCAAAGCTTCCACATCCTTCCTATAATGTGGTGACAAGAACAGCACACAATACTCCAGAAGCAGCCTTACCAGTGTCTTGTACAACTGAAGCATGATCTTGTGGCTCCGAAACTTAATGCCCCTCCCAATAAATGCCAACACAACATATGCCTTCTTAACAACCCTATCAACCTGGGTAGCAACGTTTGGGGATTTATGTATCCGGACATTGAGATCTCTCTGTTCATCTGCACTGTCGAGAATTTTACCATCTGATATTACCTTCCAATAACCCACACAAAATTGTTGAGTCCCGTTTGGTTTGGGAACTAACATGATTGACTAACTTCACTCTCTCTGGCTCAGTTCGATGATAGCCTTGTTGATAATGGCCTCCACCTTGTTATGGACCTGTCTGGCTTTGAAATGTTTAAGCTGATAGGGGTGTTGTTTTATCGGAGCAGTATTCTCTACGTCTAGTTCATGTACAATAGTATTAGTCCTCTCCAACTGATTGTTACCTGTGTCCTTATACTGAAGTAACAAACCCTTCAACAGTGTTCTATGCTCCTGAGACAGATAGCTCACTGACCTATCTCTCTTCTCAAGGGCTTCTTCATTTTTTAATCTATTTTGAGGCACATCAGCATCCACATCATCTGGATTTGATTCCTCACTCTGCAGGACAGTAACTAATACCTGTTTATCCAGTTCTTTCTCTCTAGTATAATACAGTTTCACATGGTATACCCTAGGTTGTCTTTTTCTATCTGCATTTTGTAGTAAATAGTTCACCTGACTCAACTTTTTCTCAAGTTGATAGGGATCGTTAAACCTGGTTTTGAAGGGATCTCCTATCACTGGTAACAGTAATAACATGTCATCCCCTTGGGAAAATGTCTGAGTCTTAGAACTTTTATCTGACCTGCTTCATTCTACATTCTGCCCTCTTCAGGTGCTGTTTAGCTAACTCAGCTACTCTATTTCACCTCCTCCTCACCTCCAATACATAATCTCAGTGTGAGATCTCGGACTTTGGTCCTATCAATTTTTCTTTAATTAATTTCGAAGGGCCTCTTACTTCATGACCAAATATTAACTGGAAAGGAGTGAACTGAGTAGATTAATTGGGGGCATCAGTATTATGGCAAACAGTATGAATAGGATACCTTCATCCCAATCATTCAGGTAATCCTGACAGTATGCTGTCAACATGGTCTTTCTAAAGCTCCCTGGGATTCAGGATGATACACACTGGATTTAAAGTGCTGTATACCTCAGCTATCCATAACCTCCTCAAACAGCTGAGCAGTAAAATTTGACCCTTGTTCTGATTGAATCTCTCTGGGTAGCCCATACCGTGTGAAGAAAGCTACTAACTCCTCTATCACCCTTTTTGCCTTGATACTCCGGAATGGAATTGCTTTCGGAATCTGGTCGACACATCCATTACGGTTAACAAGTACTAGTTCCCACTCTTGCTTCTTGCGACGGGACCTGCACAATCAATTATAACCCATGTGAAAGGTTCACGAAATACTGGAATTGGCAACAAAGTTGCTGGTTTTATTACCGCCCGTGTCTTACCTACCATTTGGTATGTATGACATATATGGCAAAAGTTAACCACATCCTTGTGCATTCCAGGCCAATAAAAATGTTTTTGTACCTTAACCTGAGTCAATGTACCCCTTGGTGACCTCCTACAGGTAGTTTATATTCTACCCATAACACCTCCTGTCTGGATGTTACCAGCAGGCACTAACCTGCCATGATCTCTGTTTCCATCTTTGGATTTTATCTTTCGGATAATAACCCTCAGGATGATCCTCTGACTCCTTTTTGGAGTATGCATCCACGTACATATCTTTATTGACTTGTTTTGCTGTTGCAAGTCACTGAGCCTTTCAGGACTAAACACATCTGTCTGACCCTCTCCCTGTTCAGGTTTTTCCTGCACCATTACATCAAACAGGTTGTCTGCTAGCTGAACCTCAACTCCTTCATCTTTCTCTTTAGTTTTCACTTTGTGTTGTGACTCATGATAGTGGGATCTGGTTACCACACAGTCTGGGAAAATACCAGGATATTTCTGTTTTAACTCCTCAGTTTCTTGGTCGTCCTTGGGCTTTTCCATAACAAGGGATGCCATTCTGACATTGGAACCTACCAAATTATTCCCAAGAAGAAACTGAATTCCTGGAATTGACACTCTGCCAAACACTCCATCACTTACTTCCCCAGTGTTGAGTTGACACTCCAATCAGATCTTATATAGGGAACACTAAATTTCTGTTCATCTATCCCATAAATTACCACACTCTTGGGTAACAGATCAGAAAGAGTACAAATTCGCTCATCTTTAACTGTCAGTGACTGGTTAGATCCTGTATCTCTCAAAATTATAACTTCTTGTCCTTCTTCCCCTGTTCTTTCTGAATAAACTTTACCCACAGAGGCAAATTCTTTTTAGAGATCAGGTACTAAGTCCATACCCAGCCTTTGCCTTGGCTATGCACTCTGCTGCACCTTGTCAGCCCTTCTTGGGGTCTCCTTTACTACCTTCACTAATGCCACTGACTTAGCTTCTTTTACCACATCTTTTCCCACAATGCCTTTCTTTAACAGAAAACACTGTGGCTTTATGTGTTCCCTTTACCACTGTGGAAACACCTGAGGCCTTTTGCCTCCTTACCACTCTCTTGGGCTTCCTTTTTATCCTGTGGTAACCACTTACCAATGTTCTCTATTCTTTGTTTGGTAATGTAGGATCTCCCCTTCTCCCAACTTCTATCTCTCACAGGACAATATTCTGGCCAGAAGGTTGTCTTATGCACCAACATCTGCTATTGCTGCTGCTCTTCTCACTTCCTGAACTTTCTATTCATCCACGTGAATTCTTATAATTTCTTCCAGCAGAATAATCTCTCTCTTAAAGTATCATAGGTCCTATCTATCTGTAAAGCATCTACCCATCTGTCAAAATGACTATCTTTAATTCTTTCAAAGTCAACATAAGTCTAACATGGTTCCTTCTTTATATTTCTGAACTGCTGTCTATACGCTTCTGATATCAATTCATGAGCACTTATAGAGCCATAGAGTCATTGAGATGTACAGCCTGGAAACAGACCCTTCGGTCCACCCCGCCCATGCCAACCAGATATCCCAACCCAATCTAGTCCCACCTGCCAGCACCCGGCCCATATCCCTCCAAGCCCTTCCTATTCATATACCCATCCAAATGCCTCTTAAATGTTGCAATTGTACCAGCCTCCACCACATCCTCTGGCAGCTCATTCCATACACGTACCACCCTCTGCATGAAAAGGTTGCCCCTTAGATCTCTTTTATATCTTTCCCCTCTCACCCTATACCTATGCCCTCCAGTTCTGAACTCCCCAACCCCAGGGAAAATGCTTTGTCTATTTACCCTATCTATGCCCCTCATAATTTTGTAAGACTCTAAAAGGTCACCCCTCAGCCTGCAACGCTCCAGGGAAAACACACCCAACCTGTTCATCCTCTCCTTATAGCTCAAATCCTCCAACCCTGGTAGAATCCTTGTAAATCTTTTCTGAACCCTTTCAAGTTTTACAACATCTTTCCGATAGGAAGGAGACCAGAATTGCATGCAATATTCCAAGTGGCCTAACCAATGTCCTGTACAGCCGCATAGCCTGTTTGACCTCTTCATAATCTCTTGACTCCTCATCTGACAGCGAGACAAATACCTCACTAGCTCTGCCAACCAGATTAGTTTGAACTAGCATTACCCATAAATCCTTGAGCTACTCCATCTGCCTCGCCAATTTTTCAAATGAAATAAAGGCTTCAACATCTTTCTCATCAAAATATGGCAGAGTTTTGACATATTTGTATATATCACTACCTTCTCTTTTAATCTCCATCCTGGTGACTTGACTTTACTGACTACATCGCAACTTCTCAAGTCCATATTATGTCTCTTTTTGTCTCTCCCCTTCTTCTCTCTCTCTTTTTGCTCAGCTAAGAACTTCCTCTCTTTTTCCTCTCTCTCTCTTTTACCCCCCTCTCTCTCTCTCTCTTTCCCCCCTCTCGCTCTCTCTTTGTTTATCTTGTAACTCCATTTTCCTCAATTGCAGTTTAGATTTTTCTACCTCTACTGCACTTGCCTGTTTCTCTGATACACCTAAGTGTTTGAGTAATTCCCTTACAATTTCCATTTTATTTTTGTCCTTGGTTCAACCTAAACTAATTTCTTTGCTAATTCTGAAGGTATGGCACTTTTCTTTGCTTCTAAACTTTCTTTGAAAATTTGGGAATCATCGACAAGCCCTAGAACCTCTTTAGTAATTTTAAGAGCCATTTCTCTCAATTATAATTTAATCAAATACAAGTCACCGAAATTAAACAAATTGTCTCATCTATGTTTTAATTAAAGGTCTAGGACACTAACCTGCAAGCGTTTAAATCTACTGAGCTTTTTTATACCCTAAATCTGTTTAAATCTGTCCAAATCTCAGACTGGATCTATCTAAACCTGTTCAAACTACGAATCCAAAGCCTAAACCATTCAAATCCTGGCAATAAGCTCCCAAACTGTTATGACACGGGGTAAACACCTCGGCTAATTTAAATCAGCAACACAGAAAAGCTTCACCCTGTGCTGTAATCTGTTAAAAGTCTAGAGGCAAAGAACTTATCCAAAAAGTCACTATTCAATGTAAAAATTAACAACTTATACTTTTAGACTCACAGAGAATATTAAAACTAATAACTATTTACAACGCCTTTCTCTTAAACCTATCTTTTACCTTCCACACGACAATACTAGTCCAGTAAAAATCCCGATTATGATTTACGAAAATAAAATTACATTTCAAAACTAGTCAGCTTTGCCAAATCTCCTTTGTAGATTGTCTCCAGGTCGGTTGTGATGTTTTGCTCTGCAAACATCTTCCACAGACAGTTACCTCTAAGAGAGCTCTTAAACTAGTAGCCTACATCTGTTAGTCTTTTGGAAGTTCTCCTTCAATTGTTCAACACTGTCTGGTTTTATACCCCCAAAACATTGGAATGTTTCATTGGTTTTAGTATTATCAAAATACTAAATTCAAACTTGATTAGAGTTTGGTATCTTGAGGCATAATTTAAACTGGTTGACCAATTTTGAATTTGCTTTTGTCTCATGGTAACCCAGCTACTGCTAACTGTTTTGACCAAATGTTAAATAGTTACCTTGTTCAGAACACTTTGTGCTGTGTCCGGTCATCTTAACTCTCTTAAAGGTACAGGACCTTCACAGCTACATAACAATTGTCCATCCTCAGTTTCCCATGAACTGTGTGACTTATTAGACCATTTCAGAGAACAGTTAGGCATCAACAACATCACAGTGGATCTGGAATCACATGTCAGCCAGACTGGATAAGGATGGCAGATTTCCTTCCCTAAAAGACAATAGTGAACCAGATACTTCAGCAACTATTCCCACCCAAAAGTTGCCAGAGAAGGCGGCGGTGAGCTACCTTATTAAACCGCTGCAGTCCTTGTGCTGTAAACAGATCCAAAATGCTGGAACAGCATTCTGGGATTTTGACCCAACAAAGTGAAGACCAATTTTAAGCCTGTAATAATTTGAAATTTAAAACAAACAGTTAAAACTTGTCAGAGGAAATTTTGGATCAGGACTAAAAGTGGGAACTGGGATTGTGATGCTTGGTTCAGCCATTCCCAGGTTTGTTACGCTAGGAATGGACATCACAAAGGTTCCAATTCAGTCGGAGAACATAGTCTTGAGGGGTTAGTGTGATTCACAATACGACAGTATTTAAAGCCAGCCTGCCTCTGTTAAACGAGTGGATCATTTTGACCACAGCAGATCCTGAAATTCTTTGCAGCAACAGCATAGACTTGGGAAACAGCATAGACTTGGCTCAGAAACAGTCCAATATGGCACGGCGCACAATTCAATGTTCTCCAATGGCAGACAATGAAGCCTTGGTGCAGGAGGCTGATAAGAGAAAAGAGAGAGAGAGAGAGGTCAATTATTATCAACAGTGGTCAGAAGGCCATCAAGTCAAAAAATGTGACACTGGAAAAGCACAGCTGGTCAGGCAGTGTTCGTGGAGCACGAGACTTGACATTTCAGGGATCAGCCCATCATCAGGAATGTCCATGCCCGAAACATTGACTCCCCTGCTCAGGATGCTGCCTGATCTGCTGTGCTTTTCTAGTGTCACGCCTTTTGAGTCTGATCTCCAGCATCTGCAGTCCTCACTTTCTCCTTGAAGGCCATGGAGGTCAATGTCAAAATTCCAGGCTCATGGACTGGAGTAATGGAAGAAGTTCAATGACCATTATGAGATTATGAGTAGCCATTGTCAGTGAATGCACCTTCCAAACGTCATATCCCACCAAATGCACCATAAGGCTCAGGTGCTGCTTAATCTACTCAAACTCCACCACTCACCCAGTTACAATCTCTATCGACCATAGGTCTGGCTTAAAGTTTGTAACTTTACCAAAGTATGTGTAAATTATAGGATACACTGTAGAAGTTCCTCACTGAGGGTGGGTTCAGAGACACACACACTGAAGGCCTGATCTGATCCCATTCCAGCTTCTCCATCAGGAAGCAGCTGGTCCCACTCTGCACCATCTCGGTTTGATCGCCCAAGCAAGCTTTTTTATTAATTCACTCATGACACACGTGAAATGGGTGGCCAACATTTATTGCCCATCCCGGGTTGCCCTTGCGAAGATGGTAGTGTCCTGTCTTCTTGAACTGCTGCAGTCCATGTAATTGACCCTTGGAAAGGGAATTTCAGGATTTTGACCCAGCGAGTGATAAGGAGGGATGATATATTTTCAAGTCAGGATGGTGAATGGTGTAAAGGAGAGCCTTGCAGATGGTTCTGCTCCCATCTCCCTGCTGTCATTATCCTTGAGTCTGATCATGTCAGGCTATTGTTTGACTAGTCTGTAAGACAGCTCTCCCAGTGTTGGCACTAATGGTCAGTCCAGAATCATTGATGTCAGAAGGAAGACAAGACTCCTACCAACTGCAGCTCTACTTGTTCTGGACATTAAGCAGTTTAAGAGTTTCAATGTTTTCAGCCAGCGTTAAACAGCTCTGAAAAACTTAAGAATATTCTGTAAAACCAGGCAGACCCTGCAATTTATATTCAAGAGTAAAGCTGCGTGTGGTTGATGGTGCCTTTAAATCATTGGTGGGTGTTCTTCCTACTGTGAAGCACAGGTTTGTGACAAAACAACTGCAAAAGCTGGAATCCATGGGCAGGAGGCTGGCAGAACTCATCAAACCAGGCAGCATCAGGATGTGGAGAAGTCAATGGTTCAGGTGCAACCTGAAGAAGGGTCACACTCGAAACGTCGACTTCTCTACCTCGAAAAGCACAGGATGTGTGCATTTGACAGAGATTAACAGGAAAGTTGAGCCATCGCTATAATCAATTTATCATTACAGTGATGTGATCCAAAGTCTTTTTTGTGCAGTATTATTACCCCTTCCTGTGGACCTCAATGGTCTCAGTTCAAGTCCTACCTGCTGTAAAAGTGTCGCACAATGCATCTGAACAGACTTTTTTAAAAAAACCATACTGGTCTACATGATTCCCAGGAATGAGAAAACATCAATTATGAAGATAGATAGAAGGAGGTTTTTCTTTTCAACTTTTTATTCATTCGCAGAGTGCAAACGCACCTGGCTAGGCCAGCACTTACTGTTAATCCCTAATTACCAAGAGTGCAGTTCACAATCAACCATGTTGCTGTGTGTCTGGAGTCACAAGTCAGCCAGGTCAAGTAAAGATGACAGATTTCCTTCCAAACATGGGAAATGGATGAGGTTTTTATAAAGAATCGATAGCGGTTTCACGGTTATAGTTTGACTTTTATTGAATTCAAATTCCACCATCTGGCCTTGGCAGGATACAAACCCAGACCCCCAGAATATTAGCAGGGACCCCGGATTAACCATCTAATCATTACACCATGAGGCCATCTCCTTGGAATTGTCAATAAGTTAGAAGATTTCAAAATCATGAGTAGGCTACATAAGGACAATAAGGAGAAGCTGTTCCCACTCATAAAGGAACAAGAATAAAATGGCAAAAATTTAAAGAGATGTGCAAATGAAGCAAGAGGGAAATGAGGGAAGAAAAAATCTTTCTCACACAATGAGCAGTTAGGGCCTGGAATGCACTGCCTGGAAATGTGCTGGACGGGGGTTCAACTGAGGCATTGGAGAAGGCTTTGGATAGTTGTTTGGATAGAAGTCATGATCAGAGATATAGAAAAAAAGCAGGAGATTAGGATTAGGTCATAGAACTGGTTCAATCATAATGGGCCAAATGGCCTCCTACATTGCCATAACAAGTCTGTGATTCTGTGCTATCACAATCTAGCTGTTTTGTATCATTTCTGCACTAACACCCTCAACAGAATGGTGTCTAACATGCGCCAGAGTGTGCTCAAGGGCTGTGGACACTATTTAGCACTTCCAAAACTGAAAATGAGGCTCTACAGTGCCATATTTTGTCACTAGCCTCTCCACATGTAGCACTGCTTCTGGAGTGAAGCCATCTTACACTGTGGTTCATTGATATACAGAGTCACAGTCGCAGTTTAGAACAGCCAATCTATTGCTCATAACACAGTAGGCACTCTTTAGCTCAATGTCCCAACACGATAAAGACTGAGGCAGTGTAGTTCTGTTCCCACACTAATCCTCAGGAACTATGTATACAAATTGTACAAAAATAAAGCTCTTTAATGCCATTCTGTATCCTGTAACCTATTCTTATCAGATGCAAATTGATTTGTGGAGTGAGAAACTCAGGAGGGCTCCAACCTGATGCCTTTTTTATCTTGACCATTCATATTGAGAAGAAATCTCCTTTGACAGTTTCTGAGTTCTCTCTGCCACCCATTCAAGTTTTTTTTGACAGAAAGATGTGGCAGCTTTAAGCATGTCACTACAGCTCTCTAGACACGTTCTCTTCACCACACTTGCCTTATTCTAAACAAGCAGTTTGTGTTTTCAGTACATTCTTTATAATGTTCAAACAATTTCCTTCTTTTGTGTTCAAAAGAGAATTAGCAACTAATTTAAAGGGTTTTGAGGAAGCGGGGGGGGATGGGAATGTTGGAAACCAAGAGGCGGGGATTGGCTCTATGATGCTTGGGATAAAGCCATCAGACAGTGTGGGGAGGAAACGGGAACAGGGGACTGAGTTGAATGATCAGCCATGATTGTATTGAATGATGGAGCAGGCTTGAAGGGCCGAATGGCCTACTCCTGCACCTATTTTTTTATTTTTCTGTATCCAGCCTGATATTTCATTGACTTTCAATGATTAGGGTGTTTAAGAAATATTTTGAATGCAAAGGAATAGAAGAATTTGGGAGTTCAAGTAGAGAAAGGGAATGCAAGGATTCATGTGTGTGGAGGAGAATGTGATGCCCGAACATTGAGGAACCTGGGGGTCACTGTAAATTAGTGATTATGTCCAGACAGGGGTTTGTATGGGAGAGGGCACAAAACAGAGCGATCAGAAGTAAAAGAACATTTCGGCATGGGGGGCCCAACAAGGTTTGGGAGTTGAGGATAGTGGGGTGTTGCAGTGTGACATCCAGATAATGGGAGTGGTAACTGGGTCTTGGAGTTGTACAGTACAGAACCCGACCCATCGGTCCAACACATCGATGCTGACCAGATATCCTTAATTAGTCAAGTCCTATTTGCCAGCGCTGGCATCATGTCCCTCTATATCCTTCCTATTCATGTACCCATCCAGATGTCTTTTAACTGTGATAACTGTCCCAGCAACCACCACTTCCTCTGGCAGCACATTCTATACACACACAAACCGCTGCATGAAAAAGTTGTGTCTTACGTCCCTTTTAAATCTTTCCCCTCTCACCTATGTCCTCTAGTTCTGGACTCTATTACCCTGGGAAAAAGTCCTAAGCTATTCACCCTATCCTTGCCCCTCAAGGCCACCTGACAGCCTCTGACGCTCCAGAAAAACTAACCCCAGCCTTTTCAGCTTCTCCCTAAAGCTGAAATCCTCCAACCTGGCCAACCTCCTCATAAACCTTTTCTGCACCTTTTTCAAGATTCACAACATCTTTCCTATTAGCAGGAAGACTAGAATTGAAGGCAATATTCCAAAGTGCCCTTATCAAAGTGACCTGTACAGTTGTAACATGGCATCCCAATATCATAAATTCTATGATTAATAAAGGCAAACGTACCAAATGCCTTCTTCACTACCCTGTCAACCTGCAATTCCACCTTCAAGAAACTATGAACTTGCACCCCGAAATGTCTTTATTCAGCAACATTCCCCAGGACCCAACCATGAAGTATACATATCCTGCCCTGATTTACCTTCTAAAACGCAGCACCTCACACTTATTTAATTTAAACTCCATCTGCCACTCCTCAGTCCATTGGACCATCTGATCAAGGTCTCATTGTACTCTGAGATAGCCTTCTTTGCTGCTCACTACACCATCAAACACACTTTCTGCAAACAGAATCACCAGGAACATTGAAATTCTCCGGCATTTCCCACATCCCATTGAAAGATCACATCACTCTGCTGAAGGCAACCTCTGCACCTTAATCTACAGACCCAGAAAATAGCAACCTCACTGCTCTAAAATCACTGCTGTGGGATAATTTAATGCCATGTTTTATATATCTTTTAATCAAGAGACAGATCGCAGTAAAATGTAAAAAAACCTCACTCTTATTATTGTAGGTTTACAAAAGTAACAGGTAAAGATTTATAAGTTTTAAAAGTCTTAAAAATAAACAGTTAGCTGCTTCAGGCTCTGAAACTCCCAGCTGTGAGCAGTTCCAATAATGAGGTCTCTCCAAGTTTTGCTGTGAAATTTCACTGTCTATTTATCTTGGATCGAACTCCAATTTCCAGAGATGCTTATAGTTTCACAGTCAGTACAGCAGTTTTAAACATGTAACTTTGTCTCTGGTGAGAATTAATATACATATTAAATCACGTACTCCTCAAGTTCAGATGATCCTCATCAGATGTTTGCAGAAAATAAAAATCCTGGGTGTTCCAGGATTTTGACTCAGTGGCAATGAAGGAGCAGTGATGTATTTCCAAGTCAGGATGGGGACCGGCTTGGAGGGGAACTTGGAGGTGGTGCTGTTCCTATTAAACTACAGTTCTTGTCCTTCTAAATGGAAGTCATCATGGGTTTGGAAGGTGTTTCTAAGGGGCCTTGGTTAATTTCTGTAGTGTATCTTCTAGATGATACACATTGCTGCTACTTAGTGTCAACGATGGGGGTCTGAATGTATTGTTTAATGCTGTGTTTACCATTGAAACAACATGACTTAACCCAAGTTTCAGAAGAGTATCACTATCTATCAATAATTTCATACTCCAACTGATTTTATAGTTTATCTCAGAAGGCTGATTACTTCATGCTTTGAGAGTAGTTAATTAAAGGAACTTTAATTTGTAATCCTTTTAGCACTCTGCACAACTTAGTACAGTACATCACTGTGAGGAAAGATGTGCTACAATACATAGATGTGAACTAATAATTAAATTGTACCTGTGTGACACCCAGCCACTTGTTAACTGCTAACTATGAGCTTAACAGCCGTCACATCTCTTGTTAACCAGAGTGGCAAGTGTGCTTCAAATGTTTCCTTCCTCTGATAGATTTCACTTAAATGCTGACGACTTATTTTCTTTGGAAAGATTTGCATTAGTTCATCAACTGAATGGTACAATACCAAAAAAAAGAAATTAAGCCATAAAAATAAGTGAGTCATCCAAACTTCGAATTGATTGTCAACACAATCAGCATCATTCTAGGTTGTATAAGCAGAGTTTTAGATTAGACTTACAGTGTGGAAACAGGCCCTTCGGTCCAACAAGTCCACACCGACCCGCCGAAGCGCAACCCACCCATACCCCTACATTTACCCCTTACCTAACACTACGGGCAATTTAGCTTGGCCAATTCACCTGACCCGCACATCTTTGTGACTGTGGGAGGAAACCGGAGCACCCGGAGGAAACCCACGCAGACACGGGGAGAACGTGCAAACTCCACACAGTCAGTCGCCTGAGTCGGGAATTGAACCCGGGTCTACAGGCGCTGTGAGGCAGCAGTGCTAACCACTGTGCCACCGTGCCGCCCATTTAGATTACTTACAGTGTGGAAACAGGCCCTTCGGCCCAACAAGTCCACACCGACCCGCCGAAGCACAATCCACCCATACCCCTACATATACCCCTTACCTAACACTATGGGCAATTTAGCATGGCCAATTCACCTGACCCGCACATCTTTGGACTGTGGGAGGAAACCCACGCAGACACGGGGAGAACGTGCAAACTCCACACAGCCAGTCGCCTGAGGCGGGAATTGAACCCAGGTCCCTGGCGCTGTGAGGCAGCAGTGCTAACCACTGTGCCACCGTGCCACCCGTTATTTCACCTTTACTCTCATAATAGCTAGCAGAAAGCGAGGACTGCAGATGCTGGAGATCAGAGCTGAAAAATGTGTTTCTGGAAAAGTGCAGCAGGTCAGGCAGCATTCAAGGAGCAGGAGAATCGACGTTTTGGGCATAAGCCCTTCTTCAGGAATGAGGAAGGTGTGCCAAGCAGGCTAAGATAAAAGTAGGGAGGAGGGACTTGAGGGAGGGGCGTTGGGAATGCGATAGGTGGAAGGAGGTTAAGGTGAGGGTGATAGGCTGGAGAGGGGGTGGGAAGAAGATTGCATGTCAAGAAGGTGGTGCTGAGTCCGAGGGTTGGGACTGAGATAAGGTGGAGGGAGGGGAAATGAGAAAGCTGGAGAAATCTGCATTCATCCCTTGTGGTTAGAGAGCTCCTAGGCGGAAGATGAGACGTTCTTCCTCCAGGCGTCGTGTTGCCATGGTCTGGTGATGGAGGAGACCAAGGACCTGCATGTCCTTGGCGGAGTGGGAGGGGGAGTTAAAGCGTTCAGCCACGGGGTGTTTGGGTTGGTTTTCCAGAGGTGTTCTCTGAAATGTTCCAGAAGTAGGCGGCCTGTCTCCCCAATGTATAGGAGGCCACGTCAGGTGCAGCGGATGCAGTAAGCAATGTGTGTGGAGGTGCAGGTGAATTTGTGATGGATATGGAAGGATCCCTTGGGGCCTTGGACGGATGTGAAGGGGGAGGTGTGGGCGCAGGTTTTGCATTTCTTGCGGTTGCAGGGGAAGGTGCCGGAAGTAGAGGTTGGGTTGTTGGGGTGTGTGGACCTGACGAAGGAGTCACGGAGGAAGTGGTCTTTCTGGAATGCTGATAGGTGAGGGGAGGGAAATATATCCTTGGTGGTGGGGTCTGTTTGGAGGTGGCGGAAGTGACGAAGGATGATATGATGTATCTGTAGGTTGGTGGGGTGGTAGGTGAGGACCAGTGGGGTTCTGCCCTGATGGCAATTGGAGGGGCGGGATTCAAGGATGGAGGAGTGGGAAGTGGAGGAGATGCGGTGGAGAGTATCATCAACCACGTCTGAGGGGAATTTGCGGTCTTTGAAAAAGGAAGCCATCTGGGTTGTTTGGTATTGGAATTGGTCCTGCTGGGAGCAGATGCAGCAGAAGCGAAGGAATTGGGAATATGGGATGGCATTTTTACAGTGGTCAGGGTGAGAGGAGATGTAATCTAGGTAGCTGTGGGAGTCAGTCGGTTTATAGTAAACGTCCGTGGTGAGTCGGTTGTCCAAGATAGAAATGGAGAGGTCCAGGAAGGGGAGGGAGGAGTCTGACACGGTCCAGGTAAATTTGAGGTTGGGTGGAAGATATTAGTAAAGTGGATGAACTGTTCAACCTCCTCGTGGGAGCACGAGGCAGCGCCGATACAGTCATCGATGTAGCGGAGGAAAAGGTAGGGGGTGGTGCCAATGTAGCTGCGGAAGATGGACTGCTCCCATATCCGACGAAGAGGCAGGCATAGCTGGGGCCCATGCGGGTGCCCATGGCTACTCCTTTGGTTTGGAAGAAATGGGACGATTAGAAAGAGAAGTTGTTCAGAGTGAGGACTAGTCCAGTCAGTTGAAGGAGGGTGTCAGTAGAAGGGTACTGGTTGGTTGGGTTGGAAAGGAAGAAGCGGAGGGCGTTGAGGCCTTTGTGATGGGGGATGGAGGTGTACAGGGACTGGATGTCCATGGTGAAGATAAGGCGATGGGGACCAGGGAAGCAAAAATCATGGAGAAAGTGGAGGGCGTGGGTGGTGTCCCGAACGTAGGTGGGGAGTTCTTGGACTAAGGGGGAACAGGATCGTGTCGAGGTACGCAGAGATGAGTTCGGTGGGGCAGGAGCAGGCTGAGACAATGGGTCAGCCGGGACAGTCAGGTTTGTGGATTTTGGGCAGGAGGTAGAAACAGGCGGTGTGGGGTTGTGGGACTATGAGGTTGGAGGCGATGGATGGGAGATCCCCTGAGGTGATGAGGTTATGGATGGTCTGGGAGATGATGGTTTGGTGGTGGGAGGTGGGGTCATAGTCAAGGGGGCAGTAGTAGGAGGTGTCCGCAAGCTGGCATTTAGCCAGAGCAATGCAGAGATCGGTGCGCCAAACTACCACCACGTCTCCCTTGTCTTCCGGTTTGATAGTGAGGTTGGGGTTGGAGCAGAGGGAGTGGAGGGCTGCACGTTGCGAGGGTGAGAGGTTGAAGTGGGTGAGAGGGGCAGACAGGTTGAGGCAGTCAATGCCGCGGTGGCAGTTGGCAATGCAGAGATTGAGGGCGGATAAGAGGCTAGCACGTGGATGGGGTGTGTTGGAGGTGGGAGAAGGGGTCGTCAGAGGGTGGGCGGGAGTCTTGGTTGAAGAAGTAGGAACGGAGGCGAAGGCGGCGGAAGAATTGTTCGATGTCTCGCCGCGTGTTGAACTCGTTAATCCCAGACCATAGGTGAGGCCTCTGCTGAGGACTGATCTTTCATCCTCAGAGAGGGGCAGGTGTGGAGGAAGGGTGAAAATACTGCAGGGCTGGGAGCTAGGACCTGGTGTGGGGCTGGAGCTGAGTGTGGGGGCAGGGATGGAAGTAGGGGCGGAGTTTGGCATGGGGGTGGAATTGGGCAAGGGAGCGGAGATCGGCGCAGGGACAGAGATCGGCGTGGGAGTGGAGATGCATGCGGCGTGGTCGTTGTGCAGGCAAGTGACGTCACTGGGGGCGGAAGTAAATGCGGCGACGGCAACTCCAGGGGAGGAAGTGGCTGCGGCGAATGCAGAAACGGTGTTGTTCCCAATGGTTGTGGACCTCGCAGAGGCCGCGAATCTGTCAGTGACGGTCTTCCTGGCAATCGTGGAGGCGGTTATCTGGGCGGCGATCGCGGAGGCAGCATGGTCGGTGGGGGCAGAAGTGACGTAATGGTCCACCTCCTCCATGATTTTCACTTCCTCGGCCCCCAACGCTTTATCTTCACTATGGACATCCAGTCCCTGTACACCTCCAGCCCCCATCACGAAGGCCTCAAAGCCCTCCGCTTCTTCTTTTCCCGCTGAACCAACCAGTACCCTTCCACTGACACCCTCCTTCGACTGACTGAATTGGTCCTCACTCTGAATGACTTCTCTTTCCAATCCTCCCACTTCCTCCAAACCAAAGGAGTAGCCATGGGCACCTGCATGGGCCCCAGCTATGCCTGTCTCTTCGTCGGATATGTGGAACAGTCCATCTTCCACAGCTACACTGGCACCAACCCCACCTTTTCATCCGCTACATCGATGACTGTATCAGCACTACCTCGTGCTCCCATGAGGAGGTTGAACAGTTCATCCACTTTACTAACACCTTCCAGTAAAAAATGAGGTCTGCAGATGCTGGAGATCACAGCTGCAAATGTGTTGCTGGTCAAAGCACAGCAGGCCAGGCAGCATCTCAGGAATAGAGAATTCGACGTTTCGAGCATAAGCCCTTCATCAGGAATACCTTCCACCCAACCTCAAACTTACTTGGACCATCTCAGACTCCTCCCTCCTCTTCCTGGACCTCTCCATTTCTATCTCGGACGACCGACTCATCCCTGATGTTTACTATAAACCGACTGAGTCCCACAGCTACCTAGATTACATGTCCTCCCACCCTGCCCCCTGTAAAAACACCATCCCATATTCCCAATTCCTTCGCCTCCACCACATCTGCTCCCAGGAGGACCAATTCAAATACTGAACAACCCAAATGGCCTCCTCTTTCAAAGACCGCTAACTCCCCTCAGATATGGTTGACGATGCTCTCCACCACATCTCCTCCACTTCCCACTCCTCCCCCTTGAATCCTGCCCCTTCAATCGCCATCAGGACTGAACCCCACTGGTCCTCACCTACCACCCCACCAACCTACAGATACGTCATTTCCGTCACCTCCAAACAGACCCCACCACCAAGGATATATTTCCCTCCCCTCACCTATCAGCATTCCAGAAATACCATTCCCTCCGTGACTCCCTCGTCAGGTCCACATCCCCCAACAACCCAACCTCCACTCCCAGCACCTTCCCCTGCAACCGCAAGAAATGCAAAACCTACGTCCACACCTCCCCCCTCACATTCATCCAAGGCCCTAAGGGATTCTTCCATATCCGTAACAAATTCACCTGCACCTCCACACACATCGCTTATTACATCCGCTGCACCCAACGTGGCCTCCTATACATTGGGGAGACAGGCCACCTACTTGTGGAATGTTTCAGGGAACACCTCTGGGACACCCGCACCAACCAACTCAACCACCCCGTGGCTGAACACTTTAACTCCCCCTCCCACTCCGCCAAGGACATGCAGGTCCTTGGCCTCCTCCATCACCAGACCATGGCAACACGACGCCTGGAGGAAGAGCGCCTCATCGTCCACCTAGGAACCCTCCAACCACAAGGGATGAATGCAGATTTCTCCAGCTTTCTCATTTCCCCTCCTTCCACCTTATCTCAGTCCCAACCCTCGGACTCAGCACCACCTTCTTGACATGCAATCTTCTTCCCACCCCCTCTTCGGCCTATCGCCCTCACCTTAACCTCCTTCCACCTATTGCATTCCCAACACCCCTCCCCCAAGTCCCTCCTCCCTACCTTTTATCTTAGCCTGCTTGGCACACCCTCCTCATTCCTGAAGAAGGGCTTATGCCCGAAATGTCGATTATCCTGCTCCTTTGATGCTGCCTGACCTGCTGCACTTTTCCAGCAACACATTTTTCAGCTCTCATAATAGCTAAGGAGCGTTTGTGTGCAGAGTTATGTCAGGATGACATTCAATCATTTGAATTGTAGCATTCGAGAGTTGTCCTCTCCTACCATCTCTGGTATATATTTCATATTTATAAAAGGTTGGTATTGTTTACTGACAATGAGTTTGGATTGCCTTCTATTTATAAGCCAGACCTCATCTGAATGCACAATGACTGAAAAATTTAAAAGGATCCTCAGGGGCAACTTTTTTCACGCAGAGGCTGGTGTGTTTGTATAGAATGAGTGGCAAGAGGACGTGGTGCAGGCTGGTATAATTACAACATTTAAAAAGTATCTGGATGGATATATGAAGAGGAAGGCCTTAGAGGGATATGGGCCAAGTGCTGGCAAATGGGAGTAGATTAGTTTAGGATATCTGGTCAGCATGGACAAGTTGGACTGAAAAGTCTGCATCCATGTTGTAGATCTCTATGACACTATGACTCTATGCCTGGACCCACAGAACTAGTGGAAAATGGCAAAAGACTGCCTGAAGAGAAGTCCAGCAGCAGTACAATACATTGGTTGAAGGATCGGTGACCACCATAATGTCCCATTCTGATTCTTAACTTGCTCTATTTTGTAAAGAATGCAAAAGGATGATATCATTGCAAAGTCAGATAATCACTTGGAAGAGTTCCTAAATCCTGCCGTACTTTCTGCCTTCACTCAAGAACAGCATGAACTCTTTCCTCTCTCGTTTCAGGAGAATCATGTTGTTTTTCGACCCAAGTTCAATCCTGAACCATAAGATCATAAGACCGAGAAACTGAAGTAGGACATTTAGTCCGTCGAGTCTGCTTCACCATTCAATGAAATTGTGGCCAATTCAGTAATCCTAAACTCCACTTTCCTTCCTTTTCCCCCAAATCCTTGTTTCCCTTCCTGATTAAAATCTACCTATCTCAACCTTGAATATACTTAATGACCCAGACTCAACAGCCCTCGTGATAAACAATTCCACAGATTAACCCATCAATGACATTTCTAGCTGCCAATGAAAAGATATCAAAGAGAATTAGGTGTTTAACTCCAAGTTGCAGCAAGCCAAGAAAGAATGGTCAGAGATTATTAATTTGTTAAATCAGCTGCAGTATGCAAATAAATCACTTTAGCAAGCCATGGAAATAAATTTTCATTCAACTAAGCAACAAGACCAAACTGCAAAGCTTCCACAGATGAGGTGTTTCTCAGGTTTAAAGTTAAACATCAAATAGACTTTAAAATGAAAAAGTGAAGGAACTAAAAGCTCAGTATTGTGCATCTAGTTGCAGGGCACTATCAAGCTACATAGCAACTATATGAAAAAGCACCCATGCTCATTATTCATTCTACCTCTAATGATGTTCATGTACAGAAACTGTCTGAAGCTGGGGTTGACATTTCAAGCAGGTCTACTGAGCAGAGTTCTGGGCAGGAACATCTGATAGATCCTGGTTTAGAAGTCGACTTCATTGTTGATGATGTTGCAGTTCCACTTTCTGCAGAAGGCCCAGAAGTTACAATTCAGCAGCCTCATTCAGAAGCAAGTGTAGTGATCCCAGCACATACTGATAGAGAAACTGCGTGAAGATGAGAATGAGGGGAGACATAGGAATTGGATGAAAACTGTAACTACCTCATGAGTAAGCATGTGGGGTAAAGGGTTAAAGCTATCAAAAAACAGCAAGTCCGAATGGAACTATGTCGTACCAACATCAGATCCGATGGAACCAGGACCCAACATATACAGTTCTGGAGAGGTCCAATCATAGTTTATGCTTAATCAAGATGATGATTATTTACTGCTGAAAATGTGTTGCTGGAAAAGCGCAGCAGGTCAGGCAGCATCCAAGGAACAGGAGATTCGACGTTTCGGGCATAAGCCCTTCTTCAGAAAACGTTGAATCTCCTGTTCCTTGGATGCTGCCTGACCTGCTGCGCTTTTCCAGCAACACATTTTCAGTTCTGATCTCCAGCATCTGCAGACCTCACTTTCTCCTCGGTGGTTATTTACTGGCAATAGTGTGGCCTGCTTTCCATTTGTAATCCAGACATGACAATATATACCTGTTTATTCTCAAGGCAAACTTCTGCAAGGTGAGTCAAAAAATACTGGATGTTCCTTCAAAGTGATAAGCATTTCCATATACAATCAGAGTTTCAGATTGTTGTAAATGATTTTATAGCAGTTCTTGAAAAGAGAATGGGTGTCTTGCCAGCATTTACTCCTCAAAGAATATTAACAACATTCTAGGGGTTTGCGATTGACTAGAAATTGATGTGAACCAGCCATAATTGACATTGTGGCTACAATAGCAGATTAGAAACTGTTAATTCCAAAGTATGCATGAGACAAGAGAGTGATACGATATCTTCCAGTTGGTGGAAAAGGTGCAGCTCTGACAACACTCAGGAACATTGACAGCATCCAATCCAAAGCAGCCCGCTTGATCAGTGAACATTCTACCAAGTTAAACATTTGGTTCTCCGCTACATGTGCAGATGGCAGCATCTACAATGTGGACCCCCAAGGTTCCTACAGTAACACTTTTCAAACCCATGACCTGTACTATCTAAAAGGATAAGAGCAAAGGATACATTGGAAGACCACCACCTACTTGTAAGTTTCCCCTCTGAGCCACTTACCCACTGACCTGAAATATATATCATGCTCCTTCACTATCACTGTTTCCCCAATGATTGCAGAAATTTAAAAGGGCCTACCTGTCCATCTTTTTCCCATCTATCCAGTCCACCCTCCCCACCGACCAATCACAATTACTCCTTGCCTGCATCCACTTATTGCCTTCCCAGCTACCTCCTTCTAGCCCCACCCCACCTCATTTGTCTCTCATCCTTCTAGCACCAACCTCCCCCTCCCCCCTCCCCCCACCACCCTCCTTCCCCCCCCTCCCCCATGATGAAGGGCTTTTGTTCAAAACGTCAACTACATCAACTGTCCTGCTCCTCGGATGCTGCCTGACTTGCTGCACTTTTCCAGCACTGCACTTTTTGACTTTGGCTCATCATTACCCTCCCAACAATCATTAGGGATTGGTAATAAATGCAGGCCCAGCCAAACACACCCACAATGAATTAATTTTAAAAAATGACTAACATCAGTTTAATTGCAAATTGGCATGTGCTTCCTCTATTACAATAGTAATAACAACATAGCAGAGCAGTATAGTGGCTCAGTGATTAACACTGCTGCCTCACAGTACAAAGGATTTGGGTTCAATTCCAGCCTTGGGTGACTGTCTGTATGGAGTTTGTACATTCTCCTCAAGTCTGTGTGGGTTTCTTCCCACAGTCCAAAGTTGTGAAGGTTGGGCAGATTGGCCATGGGAAATGGAAGGTGGTAGGATGGGTCTGGCTGGAATGTTCTTCGAAGGGTCAGTATGGGCTTGATCGGTTGAAAAGTCATTTTCACACTGTAGGGGATTCTATGGTAGTAATTGCTCTTCTTTGGGAAAGGTGTTGTGGTATGGTGGCCGTGCCCGTTATTCTGGGCCAGGAGGTTTGCATTCAAGTCCTACCTATTCCAGAAGTGTGTCACAATATGTGTGAACAGCTAATTTGAAAAGAAAATCCGTGTGATTCATGTGCTCTAGTGAGAGCTATCTTTGCCATTCATCTATAAGTAAAGCTAGAAGATCCAAACCTTTAAATCAGGCAATTTGATCTGCCCAGGGGACTGATCTACACAGAGAAAAACACGTACCTCATTGGGATGGAAGGCCTGAAATCAGGAAGGAATCTGTAAAAGTGCTATTTTTTTCCCCCCCACATTAGCTCTGATGCACAGAAGCAGAATTTTAAAAGCATTTTTAAAATGCTTGTTTTATTTGTCAAAAAGTTCAGAACAGCTTCACTTTGAAACATGCAGTTCTAATATTTCATAAATTGTTTGCAAATGGAAACACCATCAGGAGTGAATGCAATCAGCAATGGTGTGCTTCTTCCAATGTCTGAAAGAACGTCCCATTAAATGTAATATGTTTAATTTAATCAGTGGTTCAGACATTCATTCACCCAACTATTGATAATGGAGCCTTTGGTGAAAAATCTTTTGATTCAACACATCAGAAAAAGTTGTTTTGAAAGTATTCATTCAATACTGGCAACCTCCTTTGCCCAGATCTTTGCTGACAGTCAGATGCAGATACGTGTTCAAATATGTACGTGTATCTCCATGTACAGGCCACAAGAGCCTGTAGAGGCTGGAAAAAGTGACAGAGATGGAAAGGGGATGTAAGCATAGAGGGCTTTGAACACAAAGATGAGAATTACTTTCCTCTCGGTAATTAAAGCATTTCCTGCCATGCACAGAAGCGGCATTATTTCCTTTGAGCAGTTGATACTGTCGTTCAAACATTAAGGTGGGGTCCTGAAGAGGGAAATGTTTGGGGATGGGAATGGAATGAAGGGAGCATGATTGCTGGAAATCTGTGTGGGGGCCTGCCATTATTACCAAGTGGTACCAGATGGTTTTGTAAACTCATCATGAACATCATCGACGGTCCCTCACAGCTGAGGATGATTTTCTTCCACTCTCAGGAGGAGTCCGTAGGTGCCTGATGTGGCTTTGCAACTTCTGTTACACTTGAGCAGGTGGTGGTCATGGGAAGGGGTAGGTGTGGCATTGGTGTGCCAGCATGCCCTTTATGTTGTTCCTACCCCGGCTTCCATTTCTTCCCAACAGCAAGTCTCAAGGACCTCAACGTCGTCCTGGATGTTCTTCCCTGACTTTGGACAACCTTGAGCCAGTGAATCCCAGGTGCTTGTGGGAATGCCGCATTTCCGCAGTGAGGCCTTGAGAGTGGCCCTGAAGCACTTCCTCTGTCCCACCTGGGGCTCGCCCGCCCATTTCGGAGCTGGGAATAGAGCACCCTCTTGGGAGTCTCATTATGGTCATGTGGCACTGCACAGTATATAGTAACACCACACATTCCCATCAAGAATGAGGATGGCTGTCTACTATTTCCGAGGAGAAAGTGAGGTCTGCAGATGCTGGAGATCAGAGCTGAAAATGTGTTGCTGGAAAAGCACAGCAGGTCAGGTATCATCTAAGGAACAGGAGAATCGACGTTTCGGGCATAAGCCCTTCTTCAGGAATGACGAAAGTGGATTTTCCTCACTCCTGAAGAAGGGCTTATGCCCGAAACGTCGATTCTCCTGTTCCTTAGATGATACCTGACCTGCTGCGCTTTTCCAGCAACACATTTTCAGCTATCTACAATTTCCATCCATGCTGCCTGGTGACCAGTCTGTCATAAACAACAGATTGATTCTCAGTACAGAAAATTTGCAAATGCCATATACTTGTTTGATTCATTTTGTAGGCTTTTGAAGTGGAGTTTTAGTACGTTTATTTCCAAGTATTGGTGTTTTTCTTTTGGACTTATTTTTCCTTCTATATTATATTCACATCATTTTTATTGTGCAACTATCTGCCACTCACTAGATTTGACTGGAGGAATAATCCTGCTGTAACCAGGAAACTCTGCTGCTTTTTAGTCATGTGTTTGGAAAGTCTGTAAATAAAAACCACAAGTCTTCATTCACCTCCAACTTGCAGCATAATACAATAATTGTAAGTGGGATGATAGCCCAGTGTTAATATGACAGATCAATTATCTTAAAGTACTCCAGCTAAACTGCTTGAAAACTGGGTTCAAATCACTGCAATGGTGACTTTTGAATCCATTTTTAAAAAAAACTGGACATAAAAGTCTAATAATAACTGTGAAGCTAGTGCTGTATGCTAATCCCTAGAAGTGTCAATATTTTCACAGCTTCTAACCAAACTGAGCAGCTTCAAATCCCATGTTCTGAGCAATGGGATTTACGTTCACAGCAAACTTAACATGAAGAGGTTAATAGGTATTTGATATTGACATGGGCCTGACCTTTAATACAAGTTTAGATGCTTTCATCCAGAATAAAGTTATTAATGGACTCTATTATAAAATAATGCATGATAAATTAGAACAGCAAGGAGTCAGGAGCAGTTTTGAAATTCTATGATAACATTATAATGAAACTATGACAAGTAGGTTAGCTGTGCTGACTAAACAATAGGATTTGAAACAAAGAGTCCTACCTCCTCTGACTCTATGATTGAATACCATCCCAAAGGCACTGATACAGAGAGACACATGGACTGAGGTAGAATGCCAATGAGGCTCCTTGTTCTGAATAAATGAGATTCTCTTATGAGAGGTTAAAGGCATTCTGAAAGTGATTTGCTTCCTTTAATACAAGAATTATTATTGATAACATGAAGATAGATGACTGCGGGCTGTTTTGGACCATTGCACTGGAACAATTAGCCAGGGGAGCAGGGGAAAGAAACCACTGCCTTGTGGACAGTTTCTTGTTGTTCAAGAAAGGGCAGAGCTCATTGCATTCGGGAAAGTACAGGGTGAAGTGTGGTCAGAAGTCAGGGAGACAGTGGGGATAGATTTTTAACAAATAAGGGAAGCAAGGATTATGGGGTAAAGGCAGGAAGGTGATTTTGAGGATTACAACATCAGCCACAGAGTCTCTACAATGTGGAGCAAGCCATTCCGCCCCTAGAGTCTACACTTACCCTCTGAAGAACATCCCACTCAGACCCATCCCCTACCCTATCCTTAATCCTGCATTCCCCATGGCTAATCCACCTAGCCTGCACACTCCTGAACACGATGGGCAATTTCCCATAGCCAATTCATCTAACCTGCACATCTTTGGGCTGTGGGAGGAAGCAGGAGCACCGAGAGGAAAACCACACAGACAGGGAGAACATGCAAAGTCCAAATAGAGTGAGGGGGCAATCAAGCCTGGGTCCCTGGGGCTGTGAGGCAGCAGTGTTGCCCATGTCCTCATGGATTGGTAGAACAGACTCAATGAGCTGAACGGCCTGCTCCTGTCCCAACATCTTATGATCTTATCAGTAAGTGAGCTGATATGGCACATTCACGCTCACAAGGGAAGAGCTGGGAAAAGTTTGGAAGTAAGCTCTTGACCTCAGGTTATACAATCAATTCTGCTGTTCCTAACTCAGTGCTCCTCCCAACATTCCTGATAAAGGGCTTATGCCCGGAACGTCAACTCTCCTGCCCCTTGGATGCTGCCTGACTTGCTGAGCTTTTTCAGCACCACACTTTTTGACTCTGACACTCCAGCATCTGCCGTCCTCATTTTGCTCCTCCCAACTTGCCATTAACTGTTGGAAAGAAGAGATATATGCTGTCACTTAAATGAGTTTGCCTGCTTGCCTGGAGCGAATCAGCCTTCTCATGCCCAAAGCTAGATCATGTTGAGGAGGCAGCACCTTGGGAATATAGAAGATGTTTCCCCTTGCTCAGGCTGATCCACAGTCTGCATGACTGATCCCATGATGGTGAGGTAGATGGTAGTTCTTTATAATGCGACCAAATTTATTTGTGATCACATGTGACCTCCTGAATAGTAAATACACTTTCACATGGTCTCTTAGCTTTTCTTTTTATTTCTGAGCAATGGCGTACGAGGTAAACAATGGTTTGCAGATAAGCTTCTAGCTGTTATACTGAACAGCATACATGAATTGGATCTGCGTGCTAAAGAATTCCTTTCCATTAGCTAATTTCCTGAACGTTAGGAGCTTTGTTCACCAATCCTCTAACATGCGATCATGAATGAGGGCTCTCCTGGCCCCGTTAATGTGCCCTCAGTAAATAAATGGCCTCCAACATTTTAGTATTAATTGAAAAAGAACACCGCACCGTTCATTTAAGTAAAACTGTTCCCTAAATGTAAACCTGTTGCCAGTCAACCCTATCAGGGTTGAATCAATGTGTTGATTTTCCATTGCTCTAAAGAACATGATCAATGATTTTGCAGATTGTCATTACTGAGTTATTACACTGTGCATTGTCAAGGTAATTAACTAAGGTATAACCCAGAGAATGATCAAAACTTAGAATGACAATGTCATCGTTAGTGCATTGCATTATGATCACAGAGAACGGCACTTTGCACTTCCATTCATCCCTAAAGATAGATTTGAATCTATTTTAGGGCAAGCTAATGAATAAATTAATCGTGTGCACTCCTAATCTCTTAAAAAATGCTGTAGCATAATTCAGGTGAGAACTGGAGGAGCAGAAGGTCCTTCTGACAGTTTCTTGTCAGTCCAACGTTACCCTTTGATCTGCATTAGAAAAAAAAACTAGCAAAGACTCTTAAAAACAATCTCCCGTGTATAGTTAGCTTACTGTCATGGCATCCAAAAAGCCATGGAGGGCTATAAAGGTTTAGAATTCAGACAAAGAGGGCAAATGGATTGATCAAAAGGAGGAAAATAGGCTTTAAAAGCAAGCTTTCAAGGCCGAGGGAAATTGACTGTAACAGCTTTGATAAATATGTGAAGAGAAAAGGCTTATCCAAAACAAATGGAGGTCACAATCAGAAATGGAGGAAATAATAACAGGGAACTAAAAAATTGCAGGTCAGTGGTTGGCACTGCCACCTCACAGCACCAGGGACCCGGGTTTGATTCCACCCTCAAGCGACTGTCTGTCTGGAGTTTGCGCATTCTCTCTGTGTGGGTTTCTTCCAGGTGTTCCGGCTTCCTCCACAGGATGTGCAGTTTAGGTGGTTTGTCCATACTGAATTGTCCATAATATCCAGAGATGCGCAGGCTAGGTTAATTAGCCATGGCAAATGCAGGGTGACAGGGATAGGGTCAGAGTATGTCTGGGCGAGATGCTGTTTAGATGGTTGGTCCAGACTTGATGGAACGAATGGCCCACTTCCACACTGTAGCATTTCTGTGATTCTCATTGAACACATACTTGTGTTCCGTCTTCACAAAACAGGGTACACATAACTTCCCAGAAATGTTAGGGAAGCAAGGGTCTTGTGAGAAGGAAGTATTGAAGAAAATCAGTGTTACTAAAACGGAAGGTGTTAGAGAAATGAATGGGGTTAAAGGCTAACAAATCCCCAGTGTCTGATAATCTACATCCAGAGTACAAAAAAAGTGGTACTAAAAATATTAGTGCTCCTCTTTAAAAATTATACGGATTCTGGTGCAGTTCCTATAGATTGGAGAATGGCAAGTGTGATTCCACTATTTTAAAAAAAAGAGGGAAAAATGAACAGAAATACAAAAAAAAAGACAAAAACATAGATGAGGTAGCCGATCGTAAGTCACAGGGAAATTGCTAAAGTCAAGGGAAGATGAGATAACAATACAGTGAGAAAGCATTAGCAGGGATAAGACAAAGTCTCATAGCTTTATAAAAAGAAAATTATGTTTAATCTACTGGATTCCATTGAAGGTATAACTAGCACAATAGGTGAGAGACCAGTGGGATATGGTGTATTTGATTTTCAGAAGGCTTTTGACAAGGTCCCACATTAAGAAGCAAGTGGAAAAATTAAAGCACATGGGTTTGGGCCTAACATATTGGCATGGAGCCAAAATAGCTTGGTTGGGTGATCTGAAGGTCCCTGGTCCAATCCTGGGTTTCTGCAATAAGAGCATGTCCTGGACCCATCCAATTTGTGTTTAACAGGGGAGGTGATGGCCTAATGGGATTATCACTGGACTGTGAACGTAGTAATGCACTAGGGGCCTGGATTTGAATCCCAGCCATGCAGGGATATGAATTCAATAAAAGCCTGGAATTATGGATGACCATGAATCAATTTTTGGGTCAGACTAGTAGCAGAATGGAATTCAAAGCACAAACAGATCAGCCACAAAGTTATTAAATGAAGGAGCAGGTTCAAGTGGCTGAATGTTCTACTTTTACACCTAATTGTGTGTGTGAGTAACAGCCACAACAGGACTAAGGACGGACAGATGGGCTGCTTGGTATATTTCTCACACAGAAAGGTTCTTGATTAGTCAGGGGATCAAAGGTTGCAGGGAGAAGGCAGGGGAATGTGGATGAGGAATACTTCAGCAATGATCGAATGGCAGAGCAAACTCGATGGGCTGAATAGCCTAATTCTGCTCTTAGATCTTCTGCTCTCACGAAACAGGAGGTGTGGGACAAGTCGGGAGTTGATGGGTGGCAGTTTGAAGGCAAGGAATTTACTAAACAAATGCCTCCCCATCCTGCAAATATGCCAATGAGGCAATAAAATGCTGCCCAAAGGAACCGGAATATCATTTATTGCCTGCCCCTATGTTCTGGACTAGGCCAGACCACTCAAAACATTCTTAAGCAGGGAGTCCCAATGCATAACTTTGCAATTTGTTTCGCTAAGTGTACAGTCAAAATTATCCAGAGTGAGATAGCTAGGTTGACCAAGATTTTAAAACAGATAAAAATTTATTCACAAAATTACACAATGAAGCACAAAGAACAGAATAAAGAATCCTTACCAGAACCCAGCCTATCCAACTAGACTTAATTATGCTGTTCTGAATATACACAACAGTCCCAATAAGCAAACTCCCTTTAAAAACTGGTATAAATAGAACACATGTTTACAGGTTGACGTTGAAGGACAGAAAACAGAGACAGTTTCCACACAGTTCTCTGTTGAACTTCCCAGTTCAAGACTGAACTAAAACTGCTCAGTTCAGCTCAGCTGCAGAGTTGACCACTCCCCTGTCCTTGTACAGGTCACTTCTAAAACATGACCACTTTGGCCTGAAGTCTCACCTGTTTACATATAGACAAAAAGCCTCTCAACATCCTTTTCATCTCTGTACCAAACAAGACTGATTGGAGCCTGATCTGGTTTATTGCCCTTCTAACAAAAATCAAGGACAGAGTCTCCTTGAGCCAAGGAACAGCTTTCAGAAGAAAAAGTGATGAGCCTTGTGACACCTAGTTACCCTTGAGAAGGTGGTGGTCAGCTGCCTTCTTGAACCACTGGAGTCCATGTACTGTCGGTAGTCCTACAATACCATTAGGGAGGGAATTCAGGGGTTTGACCCAGCGACAGTGAAGAGCTGGTGATATATTTTCAAGTCAGGTTGGTGAGTGGATTGAAGTGGAGCTTACAGGTGGTGGTGGTGTTCCCATATATCTATTTAATTTGTCCTTCCAGACGGATGTGGCTGTGGATTTGGAAAGGGTTGTCTAAGGAGCTTTGGTGAATTTCAGCAGTGCCATCTTGTGAATGGCACAAACTGCTGCTACTGAGGTTCTGTCCTGGAGGGAATGATTGTAGCGCTAGTCAAGTGGGTGGCTTTGTCCTGGATCGTGTAAGGTTTCTTGTGTGTTGTTGAAGTTGCACTCATCCAGGCAAGTGGGGAGCATTCCATCACACTCCTGATTTGCTGCAGTGCATTTAGGACTTGGCACCAATTGCATCAATGGTGGGGAGGAATTGAATGTTTAAGGTGGTGGATGCATTGCAGGATGACTTTCTTCTGGAGTCTTTTGAACTTGTTGAATGTTGTTGGCGCTGTAGTCAGCCAAGTAAGTGAGGATTATTTCATTATGATCTAGGCATGTGCTTTGTACATGATGGCTTATCTCTGCACCCTTCAGGCTCTCTGCCTGTATTCCTGAAGAAGGGCTTTTGCCCAAAACGTCGATTTTACTGCTCCTCGGATGCTGCCGGAACTGCTGTGCTTTTCCAGCACCACTCTAATCTAGCTCCATGCATTGGGACTCAGGGTTAGAGTAGTGCTAGAATTCCTGATGAAGGACATTTGCCTGAAACATTGATTTTCCTGCTCCTCAGATGCTGGCTGATCTGCTGTGCTTTTCCAGCACCACTCCAATCGTGACTCTGATCGCCAGCATCTGCAGTCTTTACTTTCACCTTTGGGGAGTCAGGAGTTGAGTTAACTGCAACAAAATTCATAACCTACTCTTGCAAACAAGAGTATGCAGATGGGATCAATCAATTTCCCATCAATAGTATTAACATTTACTGTCAAGGGGTGATGGCTAAATTCCTTTTATTCCTGATGGTCATTGCTTGGCATTTGTGAGGCATGAATGTTACTCACCACTTTCCAGCTGAAGCCAGCATTTTGTCCAGATTCTGGTGGATATGGACACTGTACATGAAGAGCTATGAATGGTCCTGACAACTGTGCAATTGTTGAAGAAGTAGTTGAAGATAATTGAGGTTAAGATGCCACTCTGCAGCACTGGGGTGGTAGTTTCCCTACCTCTGAGCCAGGATACCAGAGTTCAAGTCATACCTGCTCCAGAGGCATTTAATGATATCAGCGATCAGGTTGGTTAGAAAATATTTACTCTGAGGGGCTGTGGGCTCTTGCAATGAATGGATAGTGAAGGTCTAGGTTCAAGTCTTTTCTGGTCCAGGGGTGTGTCATAACATGTCTTAAAAGGTTGATGTAAAAATATCTACCTCAAAGAGTTCATCCTAAAATGTCCTGGTGCTGAGATGATTGATCTCTAACAACCACCACCACCTTTTTCTGCACTTCATATGCATCCAACCAGTGGACAGCTATCTACCTGATTTCTATTGACATATACAATAAATATTGCCTTAAAGTCAAGGGCAGTAACTGTCATCTAGGTTTCTCTCTGTCCTTTGGAGTTTCATTCTTTGGACCAAAGCTGTACTGAGGTCAGAAGCTGAATGGTCATGACAGAACCCAAACGGAGCAGTGAGCACATTTTTGCTGAATAAGGGCCAGTTGCCAGCAAGATAATGATCCTTTCACTCACTCTGCTGATGATTAAGAGCAAACTGATACGTAATTGGCTGGATTGGATTTGTACTGTTAGTGGACAGAACATACTTGAACATTTTTTTTTGTTCAGTTGTCGGACAGATACCAGTTCAATATCAAACCTCAGCGAGCAAACCTACACCCTAAACCTCAACATGAGCTACAAACCTTCACAAACCTTGCAAAAACCTATGGGCGCAACACGCTACAACTTGCCCGAAGATGGGAAAGGAATGCCATCCGAGAGAGTTCTACGCGCGAACAACTGTACTCACTGCATGAATGTTTAAGAAAATAGGTACTGCCAAAATGTCTACAAACATATAAATAGAAGGCAGGAGACACCAGCTTTGCTTCACTTGGAGATCACCACTGGTGATGTTACCTAGCCAGGTAATGAAACGTCTGGATATCAAACCTACAGCTCAGCGAGCAAACCTACACCCTTCAATAGCAGTACTAGATCTTTGCTCAATTTCCCTCATAACGCTTACTCCAATAAAAATCTATCAATATTGATCATACCCCTTTCAATTGACTCAGTATTTGCAACCTCATGGAGACAGAGTTTCAATTTGTCCCAATGCTTTGTGTGAAAATGCGTTCTTGATTTTCCGTCGAAACAGGCCATCGTGTCTAACATGCACTTGCTCTATCTCGTATAGAGGCAACTGACCAAATGGCTTCCTCTCTACAGTATTATACAGTGATTCGGTGACTCATCTATTTTAATTGGCAACTCCAGTCAGCAGTGATAAATGTACAACCTCACAATGTTCTCTCTGCAGCTTACATACCTTCAGTCGTTCCTTTGAATATTTTAATGCATATCATCAGTAACAGTCAAAAATATCCAAGAAAAAAGATTCAAGGACTTTCATTTTGGTACTGTCTGCAAACTCTGGAAGAATTCCCAACTGCACAGAAGTGAAAAAGTTATACAATTGCCTTTCTGCATTAACTGACAGTGAAAGTGTAAGAGGAATCTTGGGTGATTCATTAGAGGCATTGTCACGAACTAGAAAAATGTGTCATCTTCTGCCGTGCTTTGAGTCAATCTGACAATCAAGTTAATGACTCCCAATGCTGTTCCATCCAATGAGTAGGCTATAAAAGTGAAGAGGCTGCCTTCACACTGCAGTGTTTGAGAAGACTACCTGAGCAAAACATATTCCAAGTTGACACTGATAAAACATCCAATTTAAATTATTTAAATATAATGGTATGGTATGTATAAATGAATTTTTTTTTCAAACATTGACCCGTGTTGCACCAATTTTACGAATACTGTCCATTTGCTGCTTTAAGCAACTCACAAAACCATTGGAGGAATGACTGGGGAAAATTGGATCCGATTTCCACATCCATATCAACCCAGATCACTGAGGAGCAGCTTACAATTCCAAAGGTGCTTCTACATTCTGTTGGAACGATTGCAAATTTGAATTTTCCTCCACATTTTCAACCATCTCAAGAGAGCACTTCATGGCAGTCTAAAAATAAAGTCATCAAGGGTAAAGAAGCTAATATTGAGAGCAAGGATTGAAATCTTGATAATAAGGTAGCTTTTGTCTTGACGTACAAAAAATATGTGGATGGCATGAAATGAGGAAACTCTCAGGCAGCGACAAAATCAGGGTAATTTGGATTCTGGTGGGTGGGAGGTAGGGTTAGATAATTGCAAAGAGCCAGGGTGAGTTCATGTCAAAAAAAAAGTGAACTCAAATTGCTCAATGTTTATCTCTCACCACTTTCAAAACTTTCCTTAAAATAACCTCTTTGACAACCTGTCATCCTGTCATGAAATTATCTCAATTTCCCTTCGCTGTTGCTGAGGCAATGTCTCAGAACTTCCTCTCTAACAGAACGGTACGTGTCTCTAAACCATATGGATTGCAGTGCTTCAAGAAGGGGGCTCATTAACACCATATTCAGGGTAACTAGGGGTGAACATTAAATGCTGGCCTTGCCAATGATGTTTAGATCTCATGACCAAATTGAAAGTTACTTTTAACTGCATTTCTTAATCACATCCTAATACAGGAGGCAGTGACTAAGTAGTACTGTCACTGAATGTGTAACCCAGAGTCCCATGCTAATACTCTGGGGTCATGGGTTTTAATCCAAATATGATAGATAGTGAAATTCAAAGTTAAAGTTCTTTTATAAAGGTAACCCATTGGCGGCCACATAAGAATTGTTGTTTGTTATAAAAGCCATCTGGTGCAGGAATAATATTTGGTAAAGGAAATCTTCTGTCCATACCTCTAGAGCCACAGGGACATGACTGACACTTCCTTCTGATGTGACCTGGACAGCAAATCAGTGAAGGGGCGATGAGGAATAAGCAAGAAATGCCTGTGATGCCATACATCCTGTGTAATGATAAAGAAAGATGTCTGAATGTAACTTGGTATCAAATTCTGTTTTCTTAGCCATTTTTAAACGTGAACAGAGGGGAGGCAAATACTTGAACATCATCCTCAATGATGGAAGAAGCCAACGCAACAGTCCAACAGATAAAGCTGAAGATTTCACAACAATCTTCAGCCAGAAGTGCCGAGTGAATAATATATTTCAGCTTCCTCCAGTGGTCCCCAGCATCACAGATATCAGTGTTCAGCCAATTTTATTCTCTCCACATGATATCAAGTAATGGCTGGGGGCATTAGATACTGCAAAAAGCAATGGGCCCTGACAACATTCCAGCAATAAGACTTGTGCCCCAGAACTTGCTGCTCCCCTCGCCAAGCTGTTCCAGTACAGTTACAACACTGGCATCTACCCGACAATGTGAAAAATTGCCCAGATATGTCCTGTATACAAAAAGCTGGATAAATCCAACAAGGCCAATTATCACCCCATCAGTCCACTCTCGATCATCGGTAAAGTGAGGGGACGTGTAATTAACAGTGCTATCAAGCAGCACCCGCTCAGCAATAACCTGTTCAGAGATGCCCAGTTTGGGTTCTGCCAGGGCCACTCAGCTCCTGATTGCATTTACAGTCTCGATTCAAACATGGACAAAAGAGCTGAATTCCAGAGGTGGGGAGAGAGTGACAGCCATAGAGTCATACGGTCATAGAAGTGTACAGCATGGAAACAGACCCTTCGGTCCAACCCGTCCATGCCGACCAGATATCCCAAACCAATCTAGTCCCACCTGCTAGCACCTGGCCCATATCACTCCAAACCCTTCCTATTCATATACCCATCCAAATGCCTCTTAAATGTTGCAATTGTACCAGCCTCTGTGTGAAAAATGTTGCCCCTTAGGTCTCTTTTATATCTTTCCCCTTTCACCCTAAACCTATGCCCTCTAGTTCTGGACTCCACGACCCCGGGGAATAGAATTTGTCTATTTATCCTATCCATGCCCCTCATAATTTTCTAAACCTCTATAAGGTCACCCCTCAGCCTTTAATGCTCCAGGGAAAACAGCCCCAGCCTGTTCAGACTCTCCCTATAGCTCAAACCCTCCAACCCTGGCAACAACTTTGTAAATCTTTTCTGAACCTTTTCAAGTTTCACAACATCTTTCCAATAGGAAGGAGACCAGAACTGCACGCAATATTCCAACAATGGCCTAACCGATGTCCTATACAGCCACAACATGACCTCCCAACTCCTGAACTCAATACTCTGAACAATAAAGGAAAGCACATCAAATGCCTTCTTCACTATCCTATCTACCTGCGACTTCACTTTCAAGGAGCTATGAACCTGCACTCTAAGGTCTCTTTGTTCAGCAACACTCCCTAGGACCTTACCATTAGGTGTATAAGTCCTGCTAAGATTTGCTTTCCCAAAATGCATCACCTCACATTTATCTGAATTAAACCCCATCTGCCGCTTTTAAGCCCATTGGCCTATCTGGTCCAGATTCTGTTGTAATCTGAGGTAACCCTCTTCGCTGTCCACTACACTTCCAATTTTGGTGTCATCTGCAATCAAGGCCATATTTGACCAAGTGTGGCATCCAGGGGTCCTAGCAAAACTGGAATCAATGTAGATTGGAGACAAACTCACAGAATGGAGTCTTACCTGTCACAGAGATGATTGTGGTTATTGGAGGGCAATCATCTCAGCTCCAGGACATCACTGCAGTAGTCCCTCAGGGCAGTGTCCTGGGCCCTATCATCTTCAATCATTTCAACAATGACCTTTCTGCCATTATAAGGTCAAAAGTGGGGATATTTGCTAATGATTGCACAGCAACATTCGCACTTCCTCAGATACTGAACAATATCCAGGCTTAGAATGAATAGTGGCAAGTAACAGTCACACCACACAGATGCTAGGCAACGACTATCAGGAGGAGATAATTTAATTCTCTCTGTTTGGAGATAGCCAATGGTGTAACTATCATTGAATCCCCCACTATCAACATTGTGGGGGTTACTATTGAGTGGAAACTAAACTGGGGACTATAAATATAATGGTTACACGAGCAGCTCAGAGGCTTGGAATTCTGCAGTGAGTAACGCCCACCTTGCCATTTCTGCCTGATGATCAAGGCACATTGACTGTGGGGCCATCACGATGACAGTAGTTTAAAATTTTTTGAACATTTGTTGCTTCCAAGGATTTATTGGGAATCTGTATATGATCTCTCAATCTTCAAAGCACAAATGTATGAAAGCTGTTAGCAATGCAATCTGTGTCAGATCACACCATGTTGTCTTGTTTCCCCCTGATGATTTAGGCTATGCTTAGCATTAGAGAAAGAGTAACACTCCTTTGAAGAGGATTCAAATGTGGCGTGGTTAGGGTTAAGGTTAGAGTTGGTGTTAGAGTTAGGGTTAGGTTTATGGTGAGGAGTTTGAGTTAGGGTTAGGGTTGGTGTTATCTAAGAATAGGTAGCTTTTGTAGGTTGAGAGCTGGCATGGTGTAACATTGCTGTTTAAATATGGGGCAAGTGCTTGATATCCTAGGTCGGGGGGGTCCTGACATTAACAAGCATTTTCACTAGAGCTGAGCACATTACAAGGATGTTGTCAGGATTGAAGTGTCTGAGCTATAGGGTCAGGGTGAATAGGCTGGGACTGTTTTCCATGAAGCATCAGAGGCTGAGGGGTGACCTTACAGATGGTTATAAAATCATGAGGGGCATGGCCAGGATGAATAGCAATGGTCTTTTCCCGATGATAGAGGTGTCCAAGACCAGAAGGCATAGGTTTTAGGTGAGAGGGGAAAGATTTAAAAGGAGCTTAGGTGCAACTTTTGCACACAGAAGGTAGAGTGTGTATGGAATGAGCTGCCAGAGGTAGTGAATACGAAGGGTATAGAGGAATATGGTCAACAGTTAATAAGGCCAAACAGGACACGGTACTCCAGATGTGTTCTCACCCATGCCCTGATGTGATGTATATTGTACCCAACTCCAATGATACAAGTTTGAAGAAAAGCAGATGTGCTGATCAACATTTATCCCTCAAATAATATCTCCAAAACAAACCACCTGAATATTTACCTTATTGTTGTGTTTGGTATCTTAGTTACCAATTCCTTCCCATCCACCACAGCTTACTAACCTTGACATTTGAACAATGTGTTGGTACTTAGAGAGAGAGAATGGTAAGAATAGTCAATGTTTTGGAGCCAGTGAGGTCTGCAGATGCTGGAGATCAGAGTTGAGAGTGTGTTGCTGGAAAATCGACGTTTCGGGCCGGTGCTCTTTCTGATGAAGGGCTTCAGCACGAAACGTGGATTTTCCTGCTCCTCAGATGCTGCCTGACCTGCTGTGCTTTTCCAGCAACACATTCTAACCATGGTCAGTGCGTTATTTTACCTTGGATGGACTGCAGTGAAAATTTACCAGAATGATACCGGCATTTCAAGGTTTCATTAACAAGACAAGATTAGAAAAACTAAGGTTGTATTCTCTGCAACTTTGAAAAATAAATGTTGATCTAATCAAGGGCTTCAAAGTATGAAGATGATATTAAAAGTCAGTTGGCAGAAATTATCTCTTTCAGCTGAAGAATCTGGGACTAAGCGACATAGCCCAAAACTCCAATCCATAAGTTCATGAGTGAAGTTAGGAAACACTTCTTTATCAAAAAGCAGTTGAGGGTTGGAGTTCTCTTCAAGAACCTTGAGCTAATGCTTGAACAATTGTAATTTTTAGTAGTGAGATTTTTGTTAGCCTGAGACATTAAGAGAAAAGCAGGTAAATGGAGTTAGATTGCAAATCAGCTCTGAAACGGTATTCCAACGCAAGTTATTTTCTCTCAAGAAAGTGTAATGGGAAGAAAGAGCAAAGAATAGAAACTGCATTAATCACAACTTATTATATGCTCAGAACCTGCCAAAGCACTTCACAAAGGAATATAGCACGTTTGATGAAGGGTTTTATCAAGTAATTAGACTGCAATTGTGACTTAATTTTCTTATTGCCAGTATAGATCAAAGGTTTAACAATACATTTTTGATGCTGATGGTTTCATAATAGGTACTGCATAAGTGTTTAAATATAATTTTATAACTCCACTTACATGAAACATACTTCAGCAAATGTGACAGCAAGAACACAAAACCATTGAGCACTCTTGTATTTTCGTCCCTGCTACAATCAGCACCTTACATCAGCTTCATAGCCTCTTTGGCAAATGATTTACACTTCCATTAATATTAGGAAGGTTTTTCTGACCCTCTTCAAAGCTGCAGAATGGCTTTAGAATGGGAGGAATATGAGAGAGACTCTGAAATGCTTCCTGATCAAATTCCTCAATTTGTCATATTTATAAAATAATTAGTGAGTTAACTCATCCACTGAAATATTGAGGCTTCATTACACTTATCCTAAAGTACCATTCATGGGAATTCTTAACATAGCAACATAGAAAATAAGTGTAGGAGTAGGCTACTCAAGCCTGCACCATTCAATATGATCATGGCTGATCATGCAATTACAGTATCTCGTTCCCACTTTCTCTCCTTGATCCCTTTATCTGCAAGGCCCACGTCCAGCTCCTTTTGAATATACCTTCCTGTGGGAGAGAATTCCACAGGTTCACAACTTTCTGAGTGAAGAAATTCTTCCTCATCTTAGTCCTGAATGGCTTACTCCTTAGTCTTAGACTGTGGTCCCTCGTTCTGGACTTCCCCAACATCGACAACATTCTTCCCACATACAGCCTGTCCAGTCCCATCAGGATTTCATATGTTTCTATAAGACCTCCCCTCATTCTTCTAAATTCCAGCAAGTACAAGCCCAGTCAATCCAGTCTTTCCTCATATGTCAGCCCATCCCAGGAATCAACTTGGTGAACCTTCACTGGACTCCCTTAAGAATGTCTTTCCTCAGATTAGGTGACCAAAAATAGATTAGGGCAGCATGGTGGCACAGTGGTTAGCACTGCTGCCTCACAGTGCCAGCAGCCCTGGTGCGATTCCAACCTCTGGCGACTGTCTGTGTTGAGTTTGCACGTTCTCCCCGTGTCTGCATGGGTTTCCTCCGGGGGCTCCAGTTTCCTCCCACAGTCCAAAGTTGTGCAGGTCAGGTGAATTGGCTATGTTAAATTGCCCACAGTGTTAGGAAGATGTGGCTGGGTGGGTTGCTCTTCGGAGGGTCAGTGTGGACTGGTTGGGCCGAAGGGCCTGTTTCCACACTGCAGGAAATCTAAAAAGAAACTGTACACAGTACTTAGCTGTGGCCTCACCAAGGCCTTGTATAACTTCAGCAAGACATCCTTACTCCGATACTCAAATCCTCTCACTATGAAGGCTAGCACGCTGTTAGCTTTCCTCACCTCCTGCTGCACCTGCACGCTAACCTTCAGCAACTTTCCCACCATGACACCCAAGTCTCTTTTCCTAAACTGCCATCATTCAGATAATAGTCTGCCTTCCTGCTTCTGTGCCCAAAATAGATAAAGTAATTACGTTAAATTTGTGGTACTTACACAGTTCATTTTGTCTAACCCTGTGTTGTAAAGAAGCATCTCTCACTGGACTGCATTTCATAGCTTTTGGTGCCTTTTTGCACAATGTGCTACCCAGCTTCCTCATGAATGAATATGTTACACCTATTCCCACATTTGCTCATCATAGATATGAGTTCCACATTCCCACTATGCTGAATAAAAATGTTCTATCTGAATTCTCTGGTGGATTTCTAATGACCTTTTGTTTTTTTATTTGATGACTCCCATCTTTTTTCAAATACCCTACATCTTCACAATGTCTATCTTGTCAATTCTCTTCATAGACTTAAAAAATATTATCGAAGATCATTCTCTTTTCTAGAGGAAACTCTGTTGCCTATATGCCTCTTACTGGTGACCCCTTTTAATTCTTTCCTTTGACCCCCTCCAGTCTTTTCATCCATCCTGTTATCCAGTGCAGGAGCATTCTAGTAACCTGTGAGCTATTGGCACTGTAGCTGTGAATGTATCATATTTTGTCCAGTTGTTACTCTCTGCCTAGCTGATCCTGGTAGAGACAAGGAGTATACGTTTTCTAAAGAAACCCTGAGCTTTGCTTCCATCTGACTAGAAAGAGACTATTCAGTCCCTCAACCCTATTCTACCTTTCAATTAATTGGTGGATGATCTGCGTTTCAACTCCATCTACTTTTCTTGCTCTATCAGCCTTAAGACCCACTAATGGAAATCTATCAATCCAAACTTTGCAATTTTCAATTATCCCTGACACATTTTTCAGAGAATGAGTTCCAGATTATCATGACTATTTGAGTTGTGAAAACACATTTGGTTCACTAAAGTTCTTGAGAGAAGGAAGTCTTCCATTCCTACCTGATCTGGTCTACATGTTACTGCAAACCTACAGAAATGTGATTGACTTTTAACTGACATCTGGACAATTCCGGATGTGCAGTAATTGCCAGCCCAGCCAGTGAGGTTTACATTCCATAAACCACAAAATAAATGAGTGTGTCTCATGTCATCATTGAATGACATAAGCTCCAATATTCATGTTCTCCCTTTGTGGATGTCCAATACCAACTCCATCACCTCCTTCCCACAAACTTCCCAAGCAGTTATCTCCTTTCCCTCTGTTCAGCGTATCCAAGCAACCCATGTTAATATGTGTCACTTAAATAACCGCTTAATTGTTGACAGTCAAGGGAACACAAACCGTGCCAGCTTCTCATGATTCAACCTTTCCTTTGTTATTCAGTCACAGAGTGTGCACCTGTCGTTGAAACAGCCAGTATTTATTTTTCAATCACAGAGTGTGTACCTGTCGTTGAAACAGCCAGTATTTATTTTTCAATCACAGAGTGTGCCTGTTATTGAAACAAGGTAAAAACAATGACTGCAGATGCTGGAAACCAGATTCTGGATCAGTGGTGCTGGAAGAGCACAGCAGTACAGGCAGCATCCAACGAGCAGCGAAATCGACATTTCGGGCAAAAGCACAGTCAGCATTTGTTATTCACTCACATAGTGTACCTGTTGCTAAAGTGGTCATGATTTGTTGCTCTTCCCTACATCATTGTTTAGACAGCTCTTTGAGAAGTGTTTGGTTTGCATGACCCTTCAGAGGGTAGTTTCGAGTCTGAGTCAAGGACATCGCAATTAGTCGGGAGTCATGTATCAGCACGATCTGGTAAGCATGATGATCAGTTTCCTCCCCTAAGGATATTAATAAATCAGACAGGATTTTACCACAGTCCAGTAGCTCAATGGTCAGCCTGTTTTTTTTTATTGTGTGTGGGATTGGCTAACTCGCTTGGCTGGTTCACAGATTAAAGCAATACTAACAGTATAGGTTCAAGCCCTATGCTAGCTGAGATCATTGCAAATGTGCTACCTTCTCAACCTTACCTCTTGCCGAATGTGTGGGGACCTTCTGTTTAAACGCACCACCAGTCTACTCTCCAGAGAAATGAGAGAGCTTCCCTATTATTAAAACATGAGTAAACCCCACCCTGCTAGTTTAAACCTGCAACACAGAAATGATTCAACCCATGCTGTAACCTATTAAAGTTTGAGAGGCAAGGAACTATTCCCAAAAGTCACTATTTAAAGTGGCGTTATTTTTTAAAGTCTAATAGAGAAAAATTAATTGACAACTATTTTCAAGTCCTTTCTCTGACCTATTGTTCCCCCTCTCTCTCTTTGTTTATTTTCTAACACCATTTTCCTCAATTGTAATTTAGGTTTTCCTACCTCTACTGCTCTTGTCTTTTTCTTTGACATAACTAAGTGCTTGAGTCACTCCCTTACAATTTCAGATTTACTTTTGCTCTGGTTAAACCTGAATCTAATTTCTTTGTTCATTCTTAAACTATAATCTTTTTCTTTCCTTCTAAACTTTCTTGGCAAATGTGAGAATCATTTTCAATTCCAAGAAACTCTTAAGAAATGTTAAGAGTCATTTCTTTCACTTTTAATTTAGCCAATCACAAGTCACCCAAATTAAACAAATTGCCTCACCTAGGGTTTATTTAAAGATATGGGACACTAACCTGAAAGTGTTGAAATCTACTGGGCTTTTTCATACTTCAGGTCTGTTCAAACCTGTCTAAACCTGTTCAAATCACCAATCCGAGACACCAGCTCTTCAAATCCCAGACAAGCCCCCAAACTGTTACAACATGGAATAACCACAAACCCCTCCCTCCCTGCATCCCTACCCCCACCCCACACCCACTAGCTAATTTAAATCTGCGACATAAAAATGATTTAACCCCTGCTGTAATCTGTAAAAGTTTGAGAGGCAAAGAAATATTCCCAAAAGTCACAATTTAAAGTAAAAACTAACAACTTTTTTTTAGGTCTAACAGAGAATAAATATTTAACAACTATTTACAAGCCCTTTCTCTAACCTTCCTTTTACCTTCTGCTCTACAATAGAGTCATAAAGTCATAGAGATGTACAGCATGGAAACAGACGCTTCGATCCAACTCGTCCATGCCGACCAGATATTACAACCCACTCTAGTCCCACCTGCCAGCACCCGGCCCATATCCCTCCAAAACCTTCTATTCATATACCCATCCCAATGCCTTTTCAATGTTGCTGTTGTACCAGTCTCCACCACTTCCTCTGGCAGCTCATTCCATACACTACCACCCTCTGCTTGAAAATGTTGCCCCTTATGTCTTTTTATATCTTTTCCCTCTCACCCTAAACTTATGCCCTCTAGTTCTGGACTCCCCCACCTCATGGAAGAGACTTTGTCTGATAAAAACCTCCAATTAATATTTACCAAAAAATTCAAGTATCAAAAACAGCCAGCTGCCAAATCTTCTCTTGGTATCTTCCTCTGTAGATTTGTTCTCCCCGTCAGTGTCAATGTTTTTCACTGTACAAACTTCTTGTCTCAACAGGTACCTCTCAGAGAGTCTGCATTGTTGGACTTTTAGCAGTTCTCCTCCAACTGTTCAATTTTCCCCAGTCTTCTAACCCAAAGCTTTGGATCGTTTCATTGGTTTTAATATTATCAAAATACTAAATTCAAACTTGATTGGAGTTTGGTATCTTGGGGTATGATTTAAACTGATGGGCTGAACTTGCATTTTTTTGTATCCAGGTAACTCAGCTATTCTAGCTGTTCAATTAAATGTTACATTGTTATCTTGTTCAGAACACTTGGTGCTGAGTCAGGTAGTTGTGCTAGATTTTAATTCTCTTAATTCTCTCATGTCAGCATGAGTGTGCTCCAGTTTCCTCCCACAGTCCAAAGATGTGCAAGTTAGGTGAATTGGCCATACTAAATTTCCCTTAGTGTTAGGTGAAGGGGTAAATGTAGGGGAATGGGTCTGGGTGGGTTGTTCTTCGGCGGGTTGGTGTGGACTTGTTGGGCCGAAGGGCCCATTTCCACACTGTAAGTAATCTAATCTAATCTACCCCCAACACCTTTCTAACATTATAGACCTCCAGAACTGTGGCAACTTTACCTTTAATTAGCTATTTATTTCATCAACTGAATTTATATTCCCCAGCAGTCAGGATGGGAATTAAATCCAAGATCTCTGGATCATTACTGCAGACCTTTGGACTGCACGTCCAGTAATATAAGAATTATGCTAACCTACATGTCATCATATTTGCTAGCTTCAGGAAAAGATTTTCAAATGTAATGACATATTTCAATTTGTCTTGTACCTAGTGAGGCCTGCACCTGATTTTTGACTGGCCATTAATTTCTCACCAGCCTGTATCCTTCCCCCACACACAATTTAATCAGTTCAGGAGCAGTCTTCTCCCAGGGGCATCATCCTGACTTTTGTTATGGAGGAGGATGAAGAGAAGCTGTGCTTGCCAGCAAGAATCAGGTCATTTGGCAGAGAGCTACTGAATATCGCTCCTTTACTCTGGACTGCAGTGATGACAGGTTCGATCTGAGTTGTTCTGACTCAAGAGTTTTGTTGCTGCCTTTTGAAATTCTGAAGGTGTGCAGCCTCCCACACTGCTCTCTTACCCGTCCACTCTTCCAAAGCTGCTGTGTGAATGACTTGGAAGGTCAATCACTGCCCTCAGCATTCGCAGTCAGTTGTCCTCTCAGGCAGCAGCAGAGAACCTCTGCAACGCGAGCGGAGCACTGAGTAAACCAGGGAATGGAGGAGGTAACATTACTGTGTCCGTTAAAGCACCATATAGCGCAGTGAGAAGGCAATGCAGAATTCAGTGGCCTTCTTGTGTCTCCAATATACAACATATCATTTTATCGCCCACGTCACTTAAAAGGCACCCATTGAGTATTTCCTCACGTCCTTACTATTGAATAGTATTCACAATGCACAGTAGGCTAGGGCCATTTCATGACTTTACACCAAGTCATCAACTTATTTTCCCATCCTTTCCCCCTCATGTGTTCCCCTCTAATGCTTTTATATTTTCCGTCTCTCCTACTCCCTGTACATTCTGAATTCTAATCACTGTCTGGGTAAAGAGCTCTGACTTGAGTCTCCTTTTAGATTGATTGGTGACTTTCATACATCTGTCTGAACAGGAAGCCCTTAAACCATCTGGATCTGCAGGAGATTTGTTCTCCTGCTCAGTGAATCCTTCATGTCAATGCCCAGTGCATAGGAAGCTGTTGGGATGCCTTGATTCCCTGAATTCAACATTCTGCAGAAAAGAATACAAGGTGAAAGGATGAATACTGGACATTGTCTGTGCTGTTATATCAGATGGTTCCTCTCCACCTAATCTGATATATCAGATGATTAGATTAGATTACTAGATTAGATTACTTACAGTGTGGAAACAGGCCCTTCGGCCCAACAAGTCCACACCGACCCGCCGAAGCGCAACCCACCCATACCCCTACATTTACCCCTTACCTCACACTACGGGCAATTTAGCATGGCCAATTCACCTGACTCGCACATCTTTGGACTGTGGGAGGAAACCGGAGCACCCGGAGGAAACCCACGCAGACACGGGGAGAACGTGCAAACTCCACACAGTCAGTCACCTGAGGTGGGAATTGAACCCAGGTCTCTGGCGCTGTGAGGCAGTAGTGCTAACCACTGTGCCACCGTGCCGCCCAGACTGCCACCGTGCCGCCCAGACTGCCACCGTGCCGCCCAGATGGTTCCTCTCCACCTAATCTGATATATCAGATGGTTCCTCTCCACCTAATCTGAAGACACATAAAAACACAGCAACCTCAGTCTAGCGACCAAATGGGAGATTGAGACACTGATGGTGTAATCTTCATGATACTGAAGATGTTATTATCCCAGTTGATGTTATTACTGGACAAGTCAGATTTCAGACTGCAATCTGCCTTGATAGATCGGACATTGAATCAGTTTTAGTGAGGTAGTCTCTTACTGAGATACAAACAGGCAATGATGCAGAAATTGTTTCAACAATAGAAGGTTTTTTTTTTGCCAAAATAACTGAAAATAAAATAAAATAAAATATTGACATATAACATAAACTTAAAGATTTTTAAACACATAGTGTAAGTATAATCTCATTAAGCTCAAAACACTCCTTGTACAGAATCCAAAGTCATTGAACAGTATATAAACCAGAGAACTTCTTTCGAACACCTCAATGGGTTTAAATTAACGTGACTTTCATTCCCGGTCTGGAAATTTTGATAATTTCTTCCTAGACCTATCATGGGCATTAGTTTAAATATACTCTGGTCTGAATGGGATATGGATCCTCAGAAATTAGGCAACAGGTTTAGATTGAGGATCTGGATTGGTGCAGACTTGGAGGGCTGAAGGGCCTGTTCCTGTGCTGTAATTTTCCTTGTTCTTTGAAATGACATTCTCATGGGTACTTCTACCTGCAACGTTGACTCCCCTGCTCCTCGGATGCTGCCTAGCCATCGATGCTTTTCCAGCAGCACACTCTCAACTCTAATCTCCAACACCTGCAGTCCTCACTCTCTCCTCTTCATGGTTTTCACAACCACTTCTGTTCTGGAACGATTACTAATTCCTGACTCTAAGGTAATCTAATGGTAATAAATCTAATCATCTTCTCCCTTTTGCAGCAACAGAGATTTCTATCCAAGGGCTTTCCAGAACTGCCCAGAGCTGAAAATAAATTGAAAAGGTCTCTATCCCCAAGTTATGAAGATTTCCCCCTTAGCTCAAAAATAAAAAGACAGAATTTTTTAACAGACTTGGGGAGGTCAAGCTACTGAATATATTTAACATACATATTGATTTTTTTAAGATATCAAAAGCGGGCGACAAAGAAGATGGCATTCAGATTGGATGTGTTATGATCATATTGACTGCCGGATCAGATCTTGAAGAGCCGAATAGCCTACTTCTATCCCTAGTTTTTATGTTTCTATGTTTCCAGATCTTGATACACAATCATTTACCTTGCTTGGTCATAAACACCTCGATTGTGCACAAAAAAAATCATTGATTCTGAGGGCTGGCTCTCTCAAGCTACTTCACAATTAATCACCATGGCTACAGAAATATTTTAAAGTTAATTAATAACTTCAGACACAGGTAAAATCCCATGTATCTCTGATTCAAAATCAAAAAATCTAAACTAACCTAAATGATATGAAAAGTAAATGTAAATCAGACAATCTACAACATAAAGGTCTGACTTCGTTGCCTGAATAAGTTGGATTCAGTTTTAAAGTATATAGTTGACAAGGTTGTTTGAACTATCATTCCATGTTCTTTCTGTTATAAAATTAGTGATGCTACAAGACAGAAATAAGTGGATCGTGTCCAATCCAAGGATCCCTCACACTGGCAGCTGCAAGTGACAGCACACAGAAGATATGGACACAGTCCCCTGATCCCCTCCCCAAGCTTTCTGACTACCTGAAGACAACTAACTGACTCCACCAACTTGACTCCCGATTCTTAAATCTGTATCCAGCATAAGTATCTGCAGCTCTGAACTAAAGTGAATAGAATCATAGAATCCCTCCAATGTGGAAGTAAGCCAGGCCCACACTAATCCTCCAAAGAGCATCCCACCCAGACCTACCATATTCTTGTAACCCTGCATTTATTAGAAATTATTGGAAAATATTTTCAGGGGCAAGATCTATTAGCATTTGGGAACAAATGGACTGCTTAATGATAGACAGCGGTTGGTATGGGGGAAGCTGTGCCACATTAACTTGATTGAGTTTTTTGACGAGGTAATGAAGATGATTGATGAGGGAAAAGCAATTGATGTTGTCTACATGGATATTGGTAAAGCCTTTGACAAGGTCCCTCATAGCAGAATGGTAAGAAAGGGGTAGTTAAATGGTATCGAGGTGAGCTGGCAAGATGGTGACTCATGGTGTACCACAGGGTTCAGTGCTGGGACATCTGCTGTTCGTGATCTACATAAATGATTTGGAAGAAAACATAGCTGGTCTAATTAGTAAGTTTGCAGACAATACAAAGATTGGTGGAGTTGCAGAGCGTGAGAAGGTTCGTCAGAGGATATAGCAGGATATAGATCAGTTGGAGGCATTGGCATAAAAATGGCAGATAGAGTTTAATCCAGACAAATGTGAGGTGATACATTTTGGAAGATCAATCATGGGCCGAATGGCCTAACTGTACTCCTATATCTTCTGAGCTTATGAAATTATATGTATAGCTATACAGTGAAGCCTCAGGAGTACTAATGTGCAGAGAGATCTGAATGTGCAGGTCCACAGATCACTGAAGGTGACAGCATAGGCAGATATGGTTGTAGAAAAGGCTTATGGGATGCTTGCCTTCATTGAAAGGGGCATTGAGTATAAGGACAGGCAAGTTATGCTGCAGCTTAATAGAACTTCAATTAGGCAACACTTGAAATATTGTACACACTTCTGGCCACATCACCATCAGAAGGATATAGATGCTCTGGAGAGGGTACAGAAAAGGTTTACCGCTGTGAAGAAAGGTTGGATAGTCCGGGTTTGTTTTCACTGGAACACAGGAGGTTGAGGGGCGACCTGATAGAAGTTTATAAAGTTGTGAACGACATGGATAGAGTGGAAAATAAGAAGCATTTTCCCAGGATGAAGGACTCAATTACTAGGGGAACAGGTTTAAGGTGCAGTGGAGATGGGAGGTGGAGAACATTCAAAAGAGATGTGCGAGAGAATTTTTTCACACAAGGGGTGATGAGTGCCTGGAACATGCTGTCAGAGGAGGTGGTGAAAGCAGACACAATAGCAGCATTTAAGAAACATCTGGATAGATACAGGAACAGGAAGAGAATAGAGGAATACAGATCCTGTAAGTGAAGCCAGTTTTCGTATGGAAAGGGCAAAATGTGTTGGCTCAGGCTTGGAGGGCTGTAGGGAGTGTTCCTGTCTTGTATTGTTACTTTTTTATTTCTATGACGAATCCACCCAACCTGCATATCCCTGGACACTCTGGGCATTTTAACATGTCCCAATTGACCCCTAACCTGCACATCTTTGGCTAGGGAACAAAACTGGAGCATGAGAAGGAAACCCACACAGACACAGGGAGAACAGGCAAACTCCAGGCAGACAGTTGTCGAAGGGTAGGATCAAACCCGGTTCCCTGGTGCTGTGAGGCAGCAGAGCTAACCACTGAGCCACTGTGCTGCCCAAAGCACCAATACTTCAATTTTCTGATACACTGCCCTTCTGTCTCATCACCCATTGTCACAGGAATTCAGATGATTCACTCACAAGTCCTCCTGAGGAAAGAGCTGGATCTAAACTACATCACTGCTGATACATCTCTCTTGGTGCTCTCTCCAAGCGTCATTTAGCATCTTAAGGATTAAGCAGACAATCAATAGAGTCTAGAATTTATTTAAGTTGTATGCTGCAGAAATTGTTCATTGAAATTCTCTCATTGAACTGTGTTTCTGACTTTTTCGCTTTAAAACATTTTTAAAAAATACATTTGGGAACAAGTATCCATCAAGTGTCTTCAAATCTGTTCAGTGGTCTGAAGATAAATGTTAACTAATAAAGCTCCTGTGAGACACACTGTTTTCTATATTAAAGGTGTTATATAAATGGAAATTGTTGTTGTTTTTAATATTTTAATGAATCAACTTGGTAATAAGGCATACAATAATGAAGGAAAACCCAAAGAATTGTGGATGCTTTAAGTCATCTTGCCTGAAGTGTTAACTCTGATTCTCTGCACAGATGCTGCCAGACCTGTTGAGCTTTTCCAGCGACTTCTGTTTTTGTTTGTGCAAAATAACAAGAACCAATAATACTTTTACTGCTGGCAGTGAATGAAGAAAAGAATGGTGAAAAAGCTCCAATTAAACATTTTCAATGAATGACCATATTAAGTCCTCATCCTGTAACATCAATGTTCAAGGTTTATTGATTCATCATAGAACACAGCACACCAAGGTCCAAGTTTGGCTTCAGTTCTGAAATCTGCGTTACCCAAGTTTGTCCCCTGAAACTCGGTGCTCGTGCACCGAGCAACTGTAAAAGAATGCAACTCAAAACCTCCTGTATTACAGAGCCAAGGCTCAATGATGGTACAAACTGTTAACCATGACTGATTGTAGAAGTCATCTGATTGCATCTTTTGCATGATTACGAGCTGTAGCAATAAATCATGCATCCAATTGATTATATCATCATGATATGATGAAGTTGTGTCACTAAGGTAACATCTGGCCAATCAATTCTACAGATTGTATTTTTCAAAATTCATGTTAATGTACACAGTAAGAATAGGTCTTAAATATTGCTTTATTACTGCAGATAATACTGCCTAAACAAAGGAGTTTTAAGAATTCATGCATGGGGTGTGGGCATCGCTGGCTAGGCCTGCATTTATTATCCATCCCAAATCCAGAAGGCAATTTAGAGTCAACCACATTGTTGCGGATCTGGAGTCATACGTAGGCCGGACCAGGTAAGATGGCAGCTTTCTTCCCTAAAGGGCATAGAATCATAGAATCGTAGAGTGAACAGATGGGTTTTTCCCAACAATTGACAATGAATTCATGGTTGTTCATGGTTTGGGGCGACATGGTGGTTCAGTGTTTAGCACTCCTGCCTCACAGCATTAGCTCAATTCCAGCCTCAGGTGAGTGTTTGTGTGGCGTTTGTGTATTCTTCCTGTGTCTGCAAGTGTTTCCTCCCACAGTCCAAAGATGTGCATATTGAGTGGATTGGCCATGGGAAATTGTCCATAATGTCTGGGGGTGTGAAGGCTAGGTGGATTAGCAGTGGGAAATGTTGGGTTACACAAATGGTTTGGGTTGCACTGTGATGCTCTTTGGTAGGTCAGTGTGGACTCGATGGGCCGAATGGCCTGCTTCCTCATTGCAGGGATTCTTGCTCTCGTCAGTCTCTTAATTCCAGGTGTTTACATTTATAGTGGCTTTCATGAGTGCAGAGTATTGGAAACTCCTTTACGGGCCATGAAGATCTTCTGAAGTGTTATTATGAATATAAAGTGAGCATCATGGCAGGCACTTAGCTGACAGGAATCTCTCACAAACAACAACAACCAGGCAATCTGGTTTTGTGATATTGATTACGTGGCAAATATTGGCAGAGATATTAGAAACAGCACACCTTTCCCCAGGAGCTTCTCCAAATGAATAACAAATGCATTTCCATAAGATAATGTAATTGAACACAAAAGCAAAAAGAAAACTTTGTCTCACTAAAATCAGAACTTCCTTATACTTTTTCCTCCCCTTGGATATTTTTATTTTCTTGGATAAAAGGACGAGAAACCAGTTATATAATGAACAGGTATCTGCAGTTTTCTTCTGGAAGGGTCTCACCAAGTCACCCTGAGAAAATTCATTTGACCTTTTTTGCACTATTAGCATTGCCCCAAAAATTCAAACCGACATTCCCAAGCATATAATTCCCGTGATGAGACTTTGAGAAATGATGACTCCTCAAGCCAGATGTACAAACAAGTTTTTATAAGTGGCTGCAAAGCTGTTTCTGTATTTGGTTTTGTCTATAAACCTAATTAGTTGGTAAATATCTTTCAGAGAAGGCAACATCCCACTCTGGCCTTTGTCATAAAATCACAGGTTAGCTACAACGCAGATGAAGACCATTTGGCCCCCAATGTCTGTGCTGTCTCATTGAATCATCGATTCCTCTTGTGCTTTTCCCCCCAGCTTTCCTTCTTATGAACAATTTTAATGTACATTTTCTGCACTCCTCTTACTGCCTACACATCCTCTGTGAAACACTCAGAGCCAATCATAATACTCGAGTTGGGGCTAAACTAGTGTTTTTCTATTTAATTTAACACAATGATTTTGTGCTTGTGATCTATACTCCACTAAAAAAACGTAGGATGTTGTATGCTTTGCTGACTAATCCCTCAACATGTCTGACCACCCTCACATAAACATTCACCCTGCATTTCCTTTTCAATTATTCTTTCTTCAGGTTTCTCTCCCCATGCTCCAAAGATGACTCATTTCTATGCATTAAATTTATTCTATATCTTGAATGTGAAACTGAGGATAAAATTATATAGTCTCAATCAAGGTCACTTTGCTGTGCATGTATGTGAATTTTTAACAAAAGACTTTTGAGCTACAGTTGGAGATCTGCAAATAGATTTATAATTTAGTTATAAAGTAATCTAGCTCAAGGAAGGGGAATGAGAGGACAGGAAAACAAGGGAGAAGATGAGGAGGAGGATATTAGAACCATAATATGGTAATAATGATAAGATCCTGGGTAGTGTCACTGAGCAAAGAGACTTTGGAGTGCTGGTTTATAGTTCCATGAAAGCAGAGTTGCACGTAGACAGATTAGTGAAGAAGGCATTTTGATACCCCTGCCTTTATTGGTCAGTGTCTTGAGGATGGGAGTTGGGAAGTCAAGTTGCAGCTGTACAGGATGTTGGTTAAGCCACTTTAGGAATACTGCATTCAATCCTGGTCTCCCTGCTACAGAAAAGATGTAGGCTTTAAGGAGAGGCTGAATAGGTTGGGGCCATTTTCTCTGGAGCATCTGAGGCTGAAGGGTGATTTTATAGAGGAAGAGAAAATCAGAGGTGCATGGATAGCATAAATAGACAAGGCCCTTTCTCCAGGGTAGGGGAGTCAAACACTAGAGGGCATTGGTTTAAGGTGAGAGGGCAAGGATTTAAAAAGGACATAAAGAGCAACTTTTTCATATAGAGGGCAGCGTATCTATGGAATGAGCTGCTACTGGAAGTGGTGGAGGCTGGTACAATTACAACATTTAAAAGACATCTGGATGGGAACATGAACAGGAAGGGTTTATAGGGATGTGGTCCAAATGCTGGGAAATGGGACTAGATTAACTTAGGACATCTAGTCGATATGAACCAGGTGAACCAAAGTATTTGTTTCTCTGCTGTACATCTCTGTGACTCTATGATAGTGTGATGTTGCAGCTCCATAAACAAGCTTCTTCTGTCCTTGGCTTTTTCTTCAGAGAGGTTGTAAAAGCGGAGATTCCGAAAAATCTGGCTTGGATGGGTTTTACGTCCAATTTGATTATAACTAACAGATACTGTCTCAGGCAAAAGGCTTTCAAATTTAAAAGAAAAACTTGTACAATGAAAGAAGAGTGGCAGGTTCTCCCAGTTCAGTTATCTCTGATTTGGTTTGACTTTTATTTTAGCATTCGAGCTGTTCACTGAAAGCAGACAGTCAGTTTAGAGGCTGTTCATCCAAGAAACAGCTCCATGGAAGAAGGTGTTCCATGCTACCATCCCTCTCTCTCTCTCTCTCTCTCTCTCTCTCTCCCTCTCTCTCTCCCTCTCTCTCTCTCTCTCTCTCTCCTGTCAGACCCTGTGTTTGATTTTGCCTTTTTGTTCCAAGGGGTGTTTATGGGGAATGTTGCAAATATTTGGAACAGCTTCATTAAGTTGGTGTAACCTGTTGGGTTA